>NW_026529509.1:0-135329 GCF_028500815.1 Rissa tridactyla
CTTGCTTGGCCCCACAGACCTGGGGGGCTGCAGGCTTTGCTGCTGCCTTCAGCCTCGACACCACCCTTTCCCACTTGGCGCCGGGCCAGGGACAAAAATGGCCATACGGCTGGAGATGGGTCCCCCGCCCAAAGAGCCAGCAGGGAAAACTATGCCTTGTTCTAAAGCTCTTTGGGAACCGCTTGCGTAGCCCCACAGACCTGGGGGCTGCGGGCTTTCCTGCTGCCTTCACCCTCAAAACCACCCTTTCCCACTACGCACCGCGCCAGGCACAAAAATGGCCATACGGCTGGAGATGGGTCCCCCGCCCAAAGAGCCAGCAGGGAAAACTATGCCTTGTTCTAAAGCTCTTTGGGAACCGCTTGCATAGCCCCACAGACCTGGGGGCTGCGGGCTTTCCTGCTGCCTTCAGCCTCAAAACCACCCTTTCCCACTACGCACCGCGCCAGGCACAAAAATAGCCATACGGCTGGAGATGGGTCCCCCGCCCAAAGAGCCAGCAGGGAAAACTAGGCCTTGTTCTAAAGCTCTTTGGGAACCGCTTGCGTAGCCCCACAGACCTGGGGGCTGCAGGCTTTCCTGCTGCCTTCAGCCTCGACACCACCCTTTCCCACTTGGCGCCGCGCCAGGCACAAAAATGGCCTATGGCTGGAGATGGGTCCCATGCCCTAAGAGGCAGCTGGGAAAACTATGCCTTGTTCTAAAGCTCTTTGGGAACCGCTTGCGTAGCCCCACAGACCTGGGGGCTGCAGGCTTTCCTGCTGCCTTCAGCCTCGACAGCACCCTTTCCCACTTGGCGCCGCGCCAGGCACAAAAATGGCCATACGGCTGGAGATGGGTCCCATGCCCAAAGAGCCAGCAGGGAAAACTATGCCTTGTTCTAAAGCTCTTTGGGAACCGCTTGCGTAGCCCCACAGACCTTAGGGCTGCAGGCTTTGCTCCTGCCTTCAGCCTCGACACCACCCTTTCCCACTTGGCGCCGGGCCAGGGACAAAAATGGCCATACGGCTGGAGATGGGTCCCCCGCCCAAAGAGCCAGCAGGGAAAACTATGCCTTGTTCTAAAGCTCTTTGGGAACCGCTTGCGTAGCCCCACAGACCTGGGGGCTGCGGGCTTTCCTGCTGCCTTCAGCCTCAAAACCACCCTTTCCCACTTGGCACCGCGCCAGGCACAAAAATGGCCATACGGCTGGAGATGGGTCCCATGCCCAAAGAGCCATCAGGGAAAACTATGCCTTGTTCTAAAGCTCTTTGGGAACCGCTTGCGTAGCCCCACAGACCTGGGGGCTGCGGGCTTTCCTGCTGCCTTCAGCCTCGACAGCACCCTTTCCCACTTGGCGTCGCGCCAGGCACAAAAATGGCCTATGGCTGGAGATGGGTCCCATGCCCAAAGAGCCATCAGGGAAAACTATGCCTTGTTCTAAAGCTCTTTTTGAACGGCTTGCTTGGCCCCACAGACCTGGGGGCTGCAGGCTTTTCTGCTGCCTTCAGCCTCGACAGCACCCTTTCCCACTTGGCGCCGCGCCAGGGACAAAAATGGCCATACGGCTGGAGATGGGTCCCCTGCCCAAAGAGCCAGCAGGGAAAACTATGCCTTGTTCTAAAGCTCTTTGGGAACCGCTTGCGTAGCCCCACAGACCTGGGGGCTGCGGGCTTTCCTGCTGCCTTCAGCCTCAAAACCACCCTTTCCCACTACGCACCGCCCCAGGCACAAAAATGGTCTATGGCTGGAGATGGCTCCCCCGCCCAAAGAGCCAGCAGGGAAAACTATGCCTTGTTCTAAAGCTCTTTGGGAACCGCTTGCATAGCCCCACAGACCTGGGGGGCTGCGGGCTTTCCTGCTGCCTTCAGCCTCAAAACCACCCTTTCCCACTACGCACCGCGCCAGGCACAAAAATGGTCTATGGCTGGAGATGGGTCCCCCGCCCAAAGAGCCAGCAGGGAAAACTAGGCCTTGTTCTAAAGCTCTTTGGGAACCGCTTGTGTAGCCTCACAGACCTGGGGGCTGCAGGCTTTCCTGCTGCCTTCAGCCTCGACAGCACCCTTTCCCACTTGGCACCGCGCCAGGCACAAAAATGGCCTATGGCTGGAGATGGGTCCCATGCCCAAAGAGCCAGCAGGGAAAACTATGCCTTGTTCTAAAGCTCTTTGGGAACCGCTTGCGTAGCCCCACAGACCTTAGGGCTGCAGGCTTTGCTCCTGCCTTCAGCCTCAAAGCCACCCTATCCCACTTGGCGCCGCGCCAGGCACAAAAATGGCCATACGGCTGGAGATGGGTCCCCCGCCCAAAGAGCCAGCAGGGAAAACTATGCCTTGTTCTAAAGCTCTTTGGGAACCGCTTGCGTAGCCCCACAGACCTGGGGGCTGCGGGCTTTCCTGCTGCCTTCAGCCTCAAAGCCACCCTTTCCCACTTGGCGCCCTATCAGGCACAAAAATGGCCTATGGCTGGAGATGGGTCCCATGCCCAAAGAGCCAGCAGGGAAAACTATGCCTTGTTCTAAAGCTCTTTTTGAACCGCTTGCTTGGCCCCACAGACCTGGGGGCTGCAGGCTTTGCTGCTGCCTTCAGCCTCGACACCACCCTTTCCCACTTGGCGCCGGGCCAGGGACAAAAATGGCCATACGGCTGGAGATGGGTCCCCCGCCCAAAGAGCCAGCAGGGAAAACTATGCCTTGTTCTAAAGCTCTTTGGGAACCGCTTGCGTAGCCCCACAGACCTGGGGGCTGCGGGCTTTCCTGCTGCCTTCACCCTCAAAACCACCCTTTCCCACTACGCACCGCGCCAGGCACAAAAATGGCCATACGGCTGGAGATGGGTCCCCCGCCCAAAGAGCCAGCAGGGAAAACTATGCCTTGTTCTAAAGCTCTTTGGGAACCGCTTGCATAGCCCCACAGACCTGGGGGCTGCGGGCTTTCCTGCTGCCTTCAGCCTCAAAACCACCCTTTCCCACTACGCACCGCGCCAGGCACAAAAATAGCCATACGGCTGGAGATGGGTCCCCCGCCCAAAGAGCCAGCAGGGAAAACTAGGCCTTGTTCTAAAGCTCTTTGGGAACCGCTTGCGTAGCCCCACAGACCTGGGGGCTGCAGGCTTTCCTGCTGCCTTCAGCCTCGACACCACCCTTTCCCACTTGGCGCCGCGCCAGGCACAAAAATGGCCTATGGCTGGAGATGGGTCCCATGCCCTAAGAGGCAGCTGGGAAAACTATGCCTTGTTCTAAAGCTCTTTGGGAACCGCTTGCGTAGCCCCACAGACCTGGGGGCTGCAGGCTTTCCTGCTGCCTTCAGCCTCGACAGCACCCTTTCCCACTTGGCGCCGCGCCAGGCACAAAAATGGCCATACGGCTGGAGATGGGTCCCATGCCCAAAGAGCCAGCAGGGAAAACTATGCCTTGTTCTAAAGCTCTTTGGGAACCGCTTGCGTAGCCCCACAGACCTTAGGGCTGCAGGCTATGCTCCTGCCTTCAGCCTCGACACCACCCTTTCCCACTTGGCGCCGGGCCAGGGACAAAAATGGCCATACGGCTGGAGATGGGTCCCCCGCCCAAAGAGCCAGCAGGGAAAACTATGCCTTGTTCTAAAGCTCTTTGGGAACCGCTTGCGTAGCCCCACAGACCTGGGGGCTGCGGGCTTTCCTGCTGCCTTCAGCCTCAAAACCACCCTTTCCCACTTGGCACCGCGCCAGGCACAAAAATGGCCATACGGCTGGAGATGGGTCCCATGCCCAAAGAGCCATCAGGGAAAACTATGCCTTGTTCTAAAGCTCTTTGGGAACCGCTTGCGTAGCCCCACAGACCTGGGGGCTGCGGGCTTTCCTGCTGCCTTCAGCCTCGACAGCACCCTTTCCCACTTGGCGTCGCGCCAGGCACAAAAATGGCCTATGGCTGGAGATGGGTCCCATGCCCAAAGAGCCATCAGGGAAAACTATGCCTTGTTCTAAAGCTCTTTTTGAACGGCTTGCTTGGCCCCACAGACCTGGGGGCTGCAGGCTTTTCTGCTGCCTTCAGCCTCGACAGCACCCTTTCCCACTTGGCGCCGCGCCAGGGACAAAAATGGCCATACGGCTGGAGATGGGTCCCCTGCCCAAAGAGCCAGCAGGGAAAACTATGCCTTGTTCTAAAGCTCTTTGGGAACCGCTTGCGTAGCCCCACAGACCTGGGGGCTGCGGGCTTTCCTGCTGCCTTCAGCCTCAAAACCACCCTTTCCCACTACGCACCGCCCCAGGCACAAAAATGGTCTATGGCTGGAGATGGCTCCCCCGCCCAAAGAGCCAGCAGGGAAAACTATGCCTTGTTCTAAAGCTCTTTGGGAACCGCTTGCATAGCCCCACAGACCTGGGGGCTGCGGGCTTTCCTGCTGCCTTCAGCCTCAAAACCACCCTTTCCCACTACGCACCGCGCCAGGCACAAAAATAGCCATACGGCTGGAGATGGGTCCCCCGCCCAAAGAGCCAGCAGGGAAAACTAGGCCTTGTTCTAAAGCTCTTTGGGAACCGCTTGCGTAGCCCCACAGACCTGGGGGGCTGCAGGCTTTCCTGCTGCCTTCAGCCTCGACAGCACCCTTTCCCACTTGGCACCGCGCCAGGAACAAAAATGGCCTATGGCTGGAGATGGGTCCCATGCCCAAAGAGCCAGCAGGGAAAACTATGCCTTGTTCTAAAGCTCTTTGGGAACCGCTTGCGTAGCCCCACAGACCTTAGGGCTGCAGGCTTTGCTCCTGCCTTCAGCCTCAAAGCCACCCTATCCCACTTGGCGCCGCGCCAGGCACAAAAATGGCCATACGGCTGGAGATGGGTCCCCCGCCCAAAGAGCCAGCAGGGAAAACTAGGCCTTGTTCTAAAGCTCTTTTGGAACCGCTTGCGTAGCCCCACAGACCTGGGGGCTGCGGGCTTTCCTGCTGCCTTCAGCGTCAAAACCACCCTTTCCCACTACGCACCGCGCCAGGCACAAAAATGGCCATACGGCTGGAGATGGGTGCCATGCCCAAAGAGCCATCAGTGAAAACTATGCCTTGTTCTAAAGCTCTTTGGGAACCGCTTGCGTAGCCCCACAGACCTGGGGGCTGCGGGCTTTCCTGCTGCCTTCAGCCTCGACACCACCCTTTCCCACTTGGCGCCGCGCCAGGCACAAAAATGGCCATACGGCTGGAGATGGGTCCCATGCCCAAAGAGCCAGCAGTGAAAACTATGCCTTGTTCTAAAGCTCTTTGGGAACCGCTTGCGTAGCCCCACAGACCTGGGGGCTGCGGGCTTTCCTGCTGCCTTCACCCTCAAAAACACCCTTTCCCACTTGGCTCCGCGCCAGGCACAAAAATGGCCATACGGCTGGAGATGGGTCCCCCGCCCAAAGAACAAGCAGGGAAAACTATGCCTTGTTCTAAAGCTCTTTGGGAACCGCTTGCGTAGCCCCACAGACCTGGGGGCTGCAGGCTTTCCTGCTGCCTTCAGCCTCAAAGACACCCTTTCCCACTTGGCACCGCGCCAGGCACAATAATGGCCTATGGCTGGAGATGGGTCCCCCGCCCAAAGAGCCAGCAGGGAAAACTATGCCTTGTTCTAAAGCTCTTTGGGAACCGCTTGCGTAGCCCCACAGACCTGGGGGCTGCAGGCTTTGCTCCTCCCTTCAGCCTCAAAGCCACCCTTTCCCACTTGGCGCCGCGCCAGGCTCAAAAATGGCCATACGGCTGGAGATGGGTCCCCCGCCCAAAGAGCCAGCAGGGAAAACTATGCCTTGTTCTAAAGCTCTTTGGGAACCGCTTGCGTAGCCCCACAGACCTGGGGGCTGCGGGCTTTCCTGCTGCCTTCAGCCTCAAAGCCACCCTTTCCCACTTGGAACCGCGGCAGGCACAAAAATGGCCATACAGCTGGAGATGGGTCCCCCACCCAAAGAGCCAGCAGGGAAAACTAGGCCTTGTTCTAAAGCTCTTTGGGAACCGCTTGCGTAGCCCCACAGACCTGGGGGCTGCAGGCTTTCCTGCTGCCTTCAGCCTCGACACCACCCTTTCCCACTTGGCACCGCGGCAGGCACAAAAATGGCCTATGGCTGGAGATGGGTCCCATGCCCAAAGAGCCAGCAGGGAAAACTATGCCTTGTTCTAAAGCTCTTTGGGAACCGCTTGCGTAGCCCCACAGACCTGGGGGCTGCAGGCTTTCCTGCTGCCTTCAGCCTCGACACCACCCTTTCCCACTTGGCGCCACGCCAGGCTCAAAAATGGCCATACGGCTGGAGATGGGTCCCATGCCCAAAGAGCCAGCAGGGAAAACTATGCCTTGTTCTAAAGCTCTTTGGGAACCGCTTGCGTAGCCCCACAGACCTGGGGGCTGCGGGCTTTCCTGCTGCCTTCAGCCTCAAAGCCACCCTTTCCCACTTGGCGCCGCGCCAGGTACAAAAATGGCCTGTGGCTGGAGATGGGTCCCATGCCCAAAGAGCCATCAGGGAAAACTAGGCCTTGTTCTAAAGCTCTTTGGGAACCGCTTGCGTAGCCCCACAGACCTGGGGGCTGCAGGCTTTCCTCCTGCCTTCAGCCTCAAAGCCACCCTTTCCCACTTGGCGACGCATCAGGCACAAAAATGGCCTATGGCTGGAGATGGGTCCCATGCCCAAAGAGCCAGCAGTGAAAACTATGCCTTGTTCTAAAGCTCTTTGGGAACCGCTTGCGTAGCCCCACAGACCTGGGGGCTGCGGGCTTTCCTGCTGCCTTCAGCCTCAAAACCACCCTTTCCCACTACGCACCGCGCCAGGCATAAAAATAGCCATACGGCTGGAGATGGGTCCCCCGCCCAAAGAGCCAGCAGGGAAAACTATGCCTTGTTCTAAAGCTCTTTGGGAACCACTTGCGTAGCCCCACAGACCTGGGGGCTGCAGGCTTTCCTGCTGCCTTCAGCCTCAAAGCCACCCTTTCCCACTTGGCGTCACGCCAGGTACAAAAATGGCCTATGGCTGGAGATGGGTCCTATGCCCAAAGAGCCATCAGGGAAAACTATGCCTTGTTCTAAAGCTCTTTGGGAACCGCTTGCGTAGCCCCACAGACCTTGGGGCTGCAGGCTTTGCTCCTTCCTTCAGCCTCAAAGCAACCCTTTCCCACTTGGCGCCGCGCCAGGCTCAAAAATGGCCATACGGCTGGAGATGGGTCCCCCGCCCAAAGAGCCAGCAGGGAAAACTATGCCTTGTTCTAAAGCTCTTTGGGAACCGCTTGCGTAGCCCCACAGACCTGGGGGCTGCGGGCTTTGCTGCTGCCTTCAGCCTCGACACCACCCTTTCCCACTTGGTGCCTCGCCAGGCCCAAAAATGGCCATACGGCTGGAGATGGGTCCCCCGCCCATGGAGCCAGCAGGGAAAACTATGCCTTGTTCTAAAGCTCTTTGGGAACCACTTGCGTAGCCCCACAGACCTGGGGGCTGCAGGCTTTCCTGCTGCCTTCAGCCTCGACACCACCCTTTCCCACTTGGCGCCGCGCCAGGCACAAAAATGGCCATACGGCTGGAGATGGGTCCCCCGCCCAAAGAGCCAGCAGGGAAAACTATGCCTTGTTCTAAAGCTCTTTGGGAACCGCTTGCGTAGCCCCACAGACCTGGGGGATGCGGGCTTTCCTGCTGCCTTCAGCCTCGACACCACCCTTTCCCACTTGGCGCCGCGCCAGGCATAAAAATGGCCATACAGCTGGAAATGGGTCCCCCGCCCAAAGACCCAGCAGGGAAAACTATGCCTTGTTCTAAAGCTCTTTGGGAACCGCTTGCGTAGCCCCACAGACCTGGGGGCTGCAGGCTTTGCTGCTGCCTTCAGCCTCAAAACCACCCTTTCCCACTTGGCGCCGCGCCAGGCACAAAAATGGCCATACGGCTGGAGATGGGTCCCCCGCCCAAAGAGCCAGCAGGGAAAACTATGCCTTGTTCTAAAGCTCTTTGGGAACCGCTTGCGTAGGCCCACAGACCTGGGGGCTGCAGGCTTTCCTGCTGCCTTCAGCCTCAAAGCCACCCTTTCCCACTTGGCGTCGCGCCAGGCACAAAAATGGCCTATGGCTGGAGATGGGTCCCATGCCCAAAGAGCCATCAGGGAAAACTATGCCTTGTTCTAAAGCTCTTTTTGAACCGCTTGCTTGGCCCCACAGACCTGGGGGCTGCAGGCTTTGCTGCTCCCTTCAGCCTCGACACCACCCTTTCCCACTTGGCGCCGGGCCAGGGACAAAAATGGCCATACGGCTGGAGATGGGTCCCCTGCCAAAAGAGCCAGCAGGGAAAACTATGCCTTGTTCTAAAGCTCTTTGGGAACCGCTTGCGTAGCCCCACAGACCTGGGGGCTGCGGGCTTTCCTGCTGCCTTCAGCCTCAAAACCACCCTTTCCCACTACGCACCGCGCCAGGCACAAAAATGGCCATACGGCTGGAGATGGGTCCCCCGCCCAAAGAGCCAGCAGGGAAAACTATGCCTTGTTCTAAAGCTCTTTGGGAACCGCTTGCATAGCCCCACAGACCTGGGGGCTGCGGGCTTTCCTGCTGCCTTCAGCCTCAAAACCACCCTTTCCCACTACGCACCGCGCCAGGCACAAAAATAGCCATACGGCTGGAGATGGGTCCCCCGCCCAAAGAGCCAGCAGGGAAAACTAGGCCTTGTTCTAAAGCTCTTTGGGAACCGCGTGCGTAGCCCCACAGACCTGGGGGCTGCAGGCTTTCCTGCTGCCTTCAGCCTCGACAGCACCCTTTCCCACTTGGCGCCGCGCCAGGCACAAAATTGGCCTATGGCTGGAGATGGGTCCCATGCCCAAAGAGCCAGCAGGGAAAACTATGCCTTGTTCTAAAGCTCTTTGGGAACCGCTTGCGTAGCCCCACAGACCTGGGGGCTGCAGGCTTTGCTGCTGCCTTCAGCCTTGACACCACCCTTTCCCACTTGGCGCCGCGCCAGGTACAAAAATGGCCATACGGCTGGAGATGGGTCCCCCGCCCAAAGAGCCAGCAGGGAAAACTAGGCCTTGTTCTAAAGCTCTTTGGGAACCGCTTGCGTAGGCCCACAGACCTGGGGGCTGCAGGCTTTCCTGCTGCCTTCAGCCTCAAAGCCACCCTTTCCCACTTGGCGCCGCATCAGGCACAAAAATGGCCTATGGCTGGAGATGGGTCCCATGCCCAAAGAGCCAGCAGTGAAAACTATGCCTTGTTCTAAAGCTCTTTGGGAACCGCTTGCGTAGCCCCACAGACCTGGGGGCTGCGGGCTTTCCTGCTGCCTTCAGCCTCGACACCACCCTTTCCCACTTGGCGCCGCGCTAGGCACAAAAATGGTCTATGGATGGAGATGGGTCCCCGACCCAAAGAGCCAGCAGGGAAATCTAGGCCTTGTTCTAAAGCACTTTGGGAACCGCTTCCATAGCCCCACAGACCTGGGGGCTGCAGGCTTTCCTGCTGCCTTCAGCCTCGACACCACCCTTTCCCACTTGGCGCCGCATCAGGCACAAAAATGGCCATACGGCTGGAGATGGGTCCCCCGCCCAAAGAGCCAGCAGGGACAACTATGCCTTGTTCTAAAGCTCTTTGGGAACCGCTTGCTTGGCCCCACAGACGTGGGGACTGCGGGCTTTCCTGCTGCCTTCAGCCTCAAAACCACCCTTTGCCACTACGCACCGCGCCAGGCATAAAAATAGCCATACGACTGGAGATGGGTCCCCCGCCCAAAGAGCCAGCAGGGAAAACTATGCGTTGTTTCTAAAGCTCTTTGGGAACCACTTGCGTAGCCCCACAGACCTGGGGGCTGCAGGCTTTGCTCCTGCCTTCAGCCTCAAAGCAACCCTTTCCCACTTGGCGCCGCGCCAGGCTCAAAAATGGCCATACGGCTGGAGATGGGTCCCCCGCCCAAAGAGCCAGCAGGGAAAACTATGCCTTGTTCTAAAGCTCTTTGGGAACCGCTTGCGTAGCCCCACAGACCTGGGGGCTGCGGGCTTTGCTGCTGCCTTCAGCCTCGACACCACCCTTTCCCATTTGGCGCCGCGCCAGGCACAAAAATGGCCATACGGCTGGAGATGGGTCCCCCGCCCAAAGAGCCAGCAGGGAAAACTATGCCTTGTTCTAAAGCTCTTTGGGAACCGCTTGCGTAGCCCCACAGACCTGGGGGCTGCGGGCTTTGCTGCTGCCTTCAGCCTCGACACCACCCTTTCCCACTTGGCGCCGCGCCAGGCATAAAAATGGCCATACAGCTGGAAATGGGTCCCCCGCCCAAAGAGCCAGCAGGGAAAACTATGCCTTGTTCTAAAGCTCTTTGGGAACCGCTTGCGTAGCCCCACAGACCTGGGGGCTGCAGGCTTTGCTGCTGCCTTCAGCCTCAAAACCACCCTTTCCCACTTGGCGCCGCGCCAGGCACAAAAATGGCCATACGGCTGGAGATGGGTACCCCGCCCAAAGAGCCAGCAGGGAAAACTATGCCTTGTTCTAAAGCTCTTTGGGAACCGCTTGCGTAGCCCCACAGACCTGGGGGCTGCGGGCTTTGCTGCTGCCTTCAGCCTCAAAGCCACCCTTTCCCACTTGGCGCCGGCCAGGCACAAAAATGGCCATACGGCTGGAGATGGGTCCCCTGCCCAAAGAGCCAGCATGGAAAACTATGCCTTGTTCTAAAGCTCTTTGGGAACCGCTTGCGTAGCCCCACAGACCTGGGGGCTGCGGGCTTTCCTGCTGCCTTCAGCCTCAAAACCACCCTTTCCCACTACGCACCGCGCCAGGCACAAAAATGGCCATACGGCTGGAGATGGGTCCCCCGCCCTAAGAGCCAGCAGGGAAAACTATGCCTTGTTCTAAAGCTCTTTGGGAACCGCTTGCATAGCCCCACAGACCTGGGGGCTGCGGGCTTTCCTGCTGCCTTCAGCCTCAAAACCACCCTTTCCCACTACGCACCGCGCCAGGCACAAAAATAGCCATACGGCTGGAGATGGGTCCCCCGCCCAAAGAGCCAGCAGGGAAAACTAGGCCTTGTTCTAAAGCTCTTTGGGAACCGCTTGCGTAGCCCCACAGACCTGGGGGCTGCAGGCTTTCCTGCTGCCTTCAGACTCGACACCACCCTTTCCCACTTGGCGCCGGGCCAGGCACAAAAATGGCCATACGGCTGGAGATGGGTCCCCCGCCCAAAGAACAAGCAGGGAAAACTATGCCTTGTTCTAAAGCTCTTTGGGAACCGCTTGCGTAGCCCCACAGACCTGGGGGCTGCAGGCTTTCCTGCTGCCTTCAGCCTCGACAGCACCCTTTCCCACTTGGCGCCGCGCCAGGCAGAAAATTGGCCTATGGCTGGAGATGGGTCCCATGCCCAAAGAGCCAGCAGGGAAAACTATGCCTTGTTCTAAAGCTCTTTGGGAACCGCTTGCGTAGCCCCACAGACCTTAGGGCTGCAGGCTTTGCTCCTGCCTTCAGCCTCGACACCACCCTTTCCCACTTGGCGCCGCGCCAGGCTCAAAAGTGGCCATACGGGTGGAGATGGGTCCCATGCCCAAAGAGCCATCAGGGAAAACTATGCCTTGTTCTAAAGCTCTTTGGGAACCGCTTGCGTAGCCCACAGACCTGGGGGCTGCGGGCTTTCCTTCTGCCTTCAGCCTCAAAGCCACCCTTTCCCACTTGGCTCCCCATCAGGCACAAAAATGGCCAATGGCTGGAGATGGGTCCCCTGCCCAAAGAGCCAGCAGGGAAAACTATGCCTTGTTCTAAAGCTCTTTGGGAACCGCTTGCGTAGCCCCACAGACCTGGGGGCTGCGGGCTTTCCTGCTGCCTTCAGCCTCAAAACCACCCTTTCCCACTACGCACCGCGCCAGGCACAAAAATGGCCATACGGCTGGAGATGGGTCCCCCGCCCAAAGAGCCAGCAGGGAAAACTATGCCTTGTTCTAAAGCTCTTTGGGAACCGCTTGCATAGCCCCACAGACCTGGGGGCTGCGGGCTTTCCTGCTGCCTTCAGCCTCAAAACCACCCTTTCCCACTACGCACCGTGCCAGGCACAAAAATAGCCATACGGCTGGAGATGGGTCCCCCGCCCAAAGAGCCAGCAGGGAAAACTAGGCCTTGTTCTAAAGCTCTTTGGGAACCGCGTGCGTAGCCCCACAGACCTGGGGGCTGCAGGCTTTCCTGCTGCCTTCAGCCTCGACAGCACCCTTTCCCACTTGGCGCCGCGCCAGGCACAAAATTGGCCTATGGCTGGAGATGCGTCCCATGCCCAAAGAGCCAGCAGGGAAAACTATGCCTTGTTCTAAAGCTCTTTGGGAACCGCTTGCGTAGCCCCACAGACCTGGGGGCTGCAGGCTTTGCTGCTGCCTTCAGCCTTGACACCACCCTTTCCCACTTGGCGCCGCGCCAGGTACAAAAATGGCCATACGGCTGGAGATGGGTCCCATGCCCAAAGAGCCATCAGGGAAAACTAGGCCTTGTTCTAAAGCTCTTTGGGAACCGCTTGCGTAGGCCCACAGACCTGGGGGCTGCAGGCTTTCCTGCTGCCTTCAGCCTCAAAGCCACCCTTTCCCACTTGGCGCCGCATCAGGCACAAAAATGGCCTATGGCTGGAGATGGGTCCCATGCCCAAAGAGCCAGCAGTGAAAACTATGCCTTGTTCTAAAGCTCTTTGGGAACCGCTTGCGTAGCCCCACAGACCTGGGGGCTGCGGGCTTTCCTGCTGCCTTCAGCCTCGACACCACCCTTTCCCACTTGGCGCCGCGCTAGGCACAAAAATGGTCTATGGATGGAGATGGGTCCCCGGCCCAAAGAGCCAGCAGGGAAATCTAGGCCTTGTTCTAAAGCACTTTGGGAACCGCTTCCATAGCCCCACAGACCTGGGGGCTGCAGGCTTTCCTGCTGCCTTCAGCCTCGACATCACCCTTTCCCACTTGGCGCCGCATCAGGCACAAAAATGGCCATACGGCTGGAGATGGGTCCCCCGCCCAAAGAGCCAGCAGGGACAACTATGCCTTGTTCTAAAGCTCTTTGGGAACCGCTTGCTTGGCCCCACAGACGTGGGGGCTGCGGGCTTTCCTGCTGCCTTCAGCCTCAAAACCACCCTTTGCCACTACGCACCGCGCCAGGCATAAAAATAGCCATACGACTGGAGATGGGTCCCCCGCCCAAAGAGCCAGCAGGGAAAACTATGCCTTGTTCTAAAGCTCTTTGGGAACCACTTGCGTAGCCCCACAGACCTGGGGGCTGCAGGCTTTGCTCCTGCCTTCAGCCTCAAAGCAACCCTTTCCCACTTGGCGCCGCGCCAGGCTCAAAAATGGCCATACGGCTGGAGATGGGTCCCCCGCCCAAAGAGCCAGCAGGGAAAACTATGCCTTGTTCTAAAGCTCTTTGGGAACCGCTTGCGTAGCCCCACAGACCTGGGGGCTGCGGGCTTTGCTGCTGCCTTCAGCCTCGACACCACCCTTTCCCACTTGGTGGCTCGCCAGGCCCAAAAATGGCCATACGGCTGGAGATGGGTCCCCCGCCCAAGGAGCCAGCAGGGAAAACTATGCCTTGTTCTAAAGCTCTTTGGGAACCGCTTGCGTAGCCCCACAGACCTGGGGGCTGCAGGCTTTCCTGCTGCCTTCAGCCTCGACACCACCCTTTCCCATTTGGCGCCGCGCCAGGCACAAAAATGGCCATACGGCTGGAGATGGGTCCCCCGCCCAAAGAGCCAGGAGGGAAAACTATGCCTTGTTCTAAAGCTCTTTGGGAACCGCTTGCGTAGCCCCACAGACCTGGGGGATGCGGGCTTTCCTGCTGCCTTCAGCCTCGACACCACCCTTTCCCACTTGGCGCCCTATCAAGCACAAAAATGGCCATACAGCTGGAAATGGGTCCCCCGCCCAAAGAGCCAGCAGGGAAAACTATGCCTTGTTCTAAAGCTCTTTGGGAACCGCTTGCGTAGCCCCACAGACCTGGGGCTGCAGGCTTTCCTGCTGCCTTCAGCCTCAAAACCACCCTTTCCCACTTGGCGCCGCATCAGGCACAAAAATGGCCATACGGCTGGAGATGGGTACCCCGCCCAAAGAGCCAGCAGGGAAAACTATGCCTTGTTCTAAAGCTCTTTGGGAACCGCTTGCGTAGCCCCACAGACCTGGGGGCTGCGGGCTTTGCTGCTGCCTTCAGCCTCAAAGCCACCCTTTCCCACTTGGCGCCGGGCCAGGGACAAAAATGGCCATACGGCTGGAGATGGGTCCCCTGCCCAAAGAGCCAGCATGGAAAACTATGCCTTGTTCTAAAGCTCTTTGGGAACCGCTTGCGTAGCCCCACAGACCTGGGGGCTGCGGGCTTTCCTGCTGCCTTCAGCCTCAAAACCACCCTTTCCCACTACGCACCGCGCCAGGCACAAAAATGGCCATACGGCTGGAGATGGGTCCCCCGCCCAAAGAGCCAGCAGGGAAAACTATGCCTTGTTCTAAAGCTCTTTGGGAACCGCTTGCGTAGCCCCACAGACCTGGGGGCTGCGGGCTTTCCTGCTGCCTTCAGCCTCAAAACCACCCTTTCCCACTACGCACCGCGCCAGGCACAAAAATAGCCATACGGCTGGAGATGGGTCCCCCGCCCAAAGAGCCAGCAGGGAAAACTAGGCCTTGTTCTAAAGCTCTTTGGGAACCGCTTGCGTAGCCCCACAGACCTGGGGGCTGCAGGCTTTCCTGCTGCCTTCAGACTCGACACCACCCTTTCCCACTTGGCGCCGCATCAGGAACAAAAATGGCCATACGGCTGGAGATGGGTCCCCCGCCCAAAGAGCCAGCAGGGAAAACTATGCCTTGTTCTAAAGCTCTTTGGGAACCGCTTGCATAGCACCACAGACCTGGGGGCTGTGGGCTTTCCTGCTGCCTTCAGCCTCGACACCACCCTTTCCCACTTGGCGCCGCGCCAGGCACAAAAATGGCCTATGGCTGGAGATGGGTCCCATGCCCAAAGAGCCAGCAGGGAAAACTATGCCTTGTTCTAAAGCTCTTTGGGAACCGCTTGCGTAGCCCCACAGACCTGGGGGCTGCAGGCTTTGCTGCTGCCTTCAGCCTCGACACCACCCTTTCCCACTTGGCGCCGCGCCAGGTACAAAAATGGCCTGTGGCTGGAGATGGGTCCCATGCCCAAAGAGCCATCAGGGAAAACTAGGCCTTGTTCTAAAGCTCTTTGGGAACCGCTTCCATAGCCCCACAGACCTGGGGGCTGCAGGATTTCCTGCTGCCTTCAGCCTCAAAGCCACCCTTTCCCACTTGGCGCCGCGCCAGGCTCAAAAATGGCCATACGGCTGGAGATGGGTCCCCCGCCCAAAGAGCCAGCAGGGAAAACTAGGCCTTGTTCTAAAGCTCTTTGGGAACTGCTTTCGTAGCCCCACAGACCTGGGGGCTGCAGGCTTTCCTGCTGCCTTCAGCCTCGACAGCACCCTTTCCCACTTGGCGCCGCATCAGGCACAAAAATGGCCTATGGCTGGAGATGGGTCCCCATGCCCAAAGAGCCAGCAGGGAAAACTATGCCTTGTTCTAAAGCTCTTTGGGAACCGCTTGCGTAGCCCCACAGACCTGGGGGCTGCGGGCTTTGCTGCTGCCTTCAGCCTCGACACCACCCTTTCCCACTTGGCGCCGCGCCAGGCACAAAAATGGCCATACGGCTGGAGATGGGTCCCCCGCCCAAAGAGCCAGCAGGGAAAACTATGCCTTGTTCTAAAGCTCTTTGGGAACCGCTTGCATAGCCCCACAGACCTGGGGGCTGCGGGCTTTCCTACTGCCTTCAGCCTCGACACCACCCTTTCCCACTTGGCGCCGCGCCAGGCTCAAAAATGGCCATACGGCTGGAGATGTGTCCCCTGTCAAAAGAGCCAACAGGGAAAACTATGCCTTGTTCTAAAGCTCTTGGGAACCACTTGCGTAGCCCCACAGACCTGGGGGCTGCGGGCTTTCCTGCTGCCTTCAGCCTCGACACCACCCTTTCCCACTTGGCGCCGCGCCAGGCACAAAAATGGCCATACGGCTGGAGATGGGTCCCCCGCCCAAAGAACAAGCAGGGAAAACTATGCCTTGTTCTAAAGCTCTTTGGGAACCGCTTGCGTAGCCGCACAGACCTGGGGGCTGCGGGCTTTCTGCTGCATCAGACTCGACACCACCCTTTTCGACTTGGCGCCGCGCCAGGCTCAAAAATGGCCTATGGCTGGAGATGGGTCCCATGCCCAAAGAGCCATCAGGGAAAACTATGCCTTGTTCTAAAGCTCTTTGGGAACCGCTTGCGTAGCCGCACAGACCTGGGGGCTGCGGGCTTTCCTGCTGCCTTCAGACTCGACACCACCCTTTCCCACTTGGCGCCGCGCCAGACACAAAAATGGCCATACGGCTGGAGATGGGTCCCCCGCCCAAAGAGCCAGCAGGGAAAACTATGCCTTGTTCTAAAGCTCTTTGGGAACCGCTTGCGTAGCCGCACAGACCTGGGGGCTGCGGGCTTTCCTGCTGCCTTCAGCCTCGACACCACCCTTTCCCACTTGGCGCCGCGCCAGGCACAAAAATGGCCATACGGCTGGAGATGGGTCCCCCGCCCTAAGAGCCAGCAGGGAAAACTATGCCTTGTTCTAAAGCTCTTTGGGAACCGCTTTCGTAGCCCCACAGACCTGGGGCTGCAGGCTTTCCTGCTGCCTTCAGCCTCGACAGCACCCTTTCCCACTTGGCGCCGCATCAGGCACAAAAATGGCCTATGGCTGGAGATGGGTCCCATGCCCAAAGAGCCAGCAGGGAAAACTATGCCTTGTTCTAAAGCTCTTTGGGAACCGCTTGCGTAGCCCCACAGACCTGGGGGCTGCCGGCTTTGCTGCTGCCTTCAGCCTCGACAGCACCCTTTCCCACTTGGCGCCGCGCCAGGCACAAAAATGGCCATATGGCTGGAGATGGGTCCCCTGCCCAAAGAGCCAGCAGGGAAAACTATGCCTTGTTCTAAAGCTCTTTGGGAACCGCTTGCATAGCCCCACAGACCTGGGGCTGTGGGCTTTCCTGCTGCCTTCAGCCTCGACACCACCTTTCCCACTTGGCGCCGCGCCAGGCTCAAAAATGGCCATACGGCTGGAGATGTGTCCCCTGTCAAAAGAACCAACAGGGAAAACTATGCCTTGTTCTAAAGCTCTTTGGGAACCACTTGCGTAGCCCCACAGACCTGGGGGCTGCGGGCTTTCCTGCTGCCTTCAGCCTCGACACCACCCTTTCCCACTTGGCGCCGCGCCAGGCACAAAAATGGCCATACGGCTGGAGATGGGTCCCCCGCCCAAAGAACAAGCAGGGAAAACTATGCCTTGTTCTAAAGCTCTTTGGGAACCGCTTGCGTAGCCCCACAGACCTGGGGGCTGCGGGCTTTCCTGCTGCCTTCAGGCTCGACACCACCCTTTCCCACTTGGCGCCGCGCCAGGCACAAAATGGCCATACGGCTGGAGATGGGTCCCCCGCCAAAGAGCCAGCAGGGAAAACTATGCCTTGTTCTAAAGCTCTTTGGGAACCGCTTGCATAGCCCCACAGACCTGGGGGCTGCAGGCTTTCCTGCTGCCATCAGCCTCGACCGCACCCTTTCCCACTTGGCGCCGCGCCAGGCACAAAAATGGCCTATGGCTGGAGATGGGTCCCATGCCCAAAGAGCCAGCAGGGAAAACTATGCCTTGTTCTAAAGCTCTTTGGGAACCGCTTGCGTAGCCGCACAGACCTGGGGGCTGCGGGCTTTCCTGCTGCATTCAGACTCGACACCACCCTTTTCGACTTGGCGCCGCGCCAGGCTCAAAAATGGCCTATGGCTGGAGATGGGTCCCATGCCCAAAGAGCCATCAGGGAAAACTATGCCTTGTTCTAAAGCTCTTTGGGAACCGCTTGCGTAGCCGCACAGACCTGGGGGCTGCGGGCTTTCCTGCTGCATTCAGACTCGACACCACCCTTTTCGACTTGGCGCCGCGCCAGGCTCAAAAATGTCCATACGGCTGGAGATGGGTCCCATGCCCAAAGAGCCAGCAGGGAAAAATATGCCTTGTTCTAAAGGTCTTTGGGAACCACGTGCGTAGCCCCACAGACCTGGGGGCTGTGGCTTTCCTGCTGCCTTCAGCCTCGACACCACCCTTTCCCACTTGGCGCCGCGCCAGGCACAAAAATGGCCATACGGCTGGAGATGGGTCCCCCGCCCAAAGAGCCAGCAGGGAAGACTATGGCTTGTTCTAAAGCTCTTTGGGAACTGCTTGCGTAGCCCCACAGACCTGGGGGCTGCGGGCTTTCCTGCTGCCTTCAGCCTCGACACCACCCTTTCCCACTTGGCGCCGCGCCAGGCACAAAAATGGCCATACGGCTGGAGATGGGTCCCCCGCCCAAAGAGCCATCAGGGAAAACTATGCCTTGTTCTAAAGCTCTTTGGGAACCGCTTGCATAGCCCCACAGACCTGGGGGCTGCAGGCTTTCCTGCTGCCTTCAGGCTAAAAGCCACCCTTTCCCACTTGGCGCCCCGTCAGGCACAAAAATGGCCTATGGCTGGAGATGGGTCCCATGCCCAAAGAGCCAGCAGGGAAAACTATGCCTTGTTCTAAAGCTCTTTGGGAACCGCTTCCTTGGCCCCACAGACCTGGGGGCTTCAGGCTTTCCTGCTGCCTTCAGACTCAAAACCACCCTTTCCCACTACGCACCGGGCCAGGCACAAAAATGGCCATACGGCTGGAGATGGGTCCCCCGCCCAAAGAGCCAGCAGGGAAAACTATGCCTTGTTCTAAAGCTCTTTGGGAACCGCTTGCGTAGCCCCACAGACCTGGGGGCTGCGGCTTTCCTGCTGCCTTCAGCCTCGACACCACCCTTTCCCACTTGGCGCCGCGCCAGGCACAAAAATGGCCTATGGTTGGAGATGGGTCCCCCGCCCAAAGAGCCAGCAGGGAAAACTATGCCTTGTTCTAAAGCTCTTTGGGAACCGCTTGCTTGGCCCCACAGACCTGGGGGCTGCGGGCTTTCCTGCTGCCTTCAGCCTCAAAACCACCCTTTCCCACTACGCACCGCGCCAGGCACAAAAATGGCCATACGGCTGGAGATGGGTCCCCCGCCCAAAGAGCCAGCAGGGAAAACTATGCCTTGTTCTAAAGCTCTTTGGGAACCGCTTGCGTAGCCCCACAGACCTGGGGGCTGCGGGCTTTCCTGCTGCCTTCAGCCTCGACACCACCCTTTCCCACTTGGCGCCGCGCCAGGCACAAAAGTGGCCATACGGCTGGAGATGGGTCCCCCCGCCCAAAGAGCCAGCAGGGAAAACTATGCCTTGTTCTAAAGCTCTTTGGGAACCGCTTGCGTAGCCGCACAGACCTGGGGGCTGCGGGCTTTCCTGCTGCCTTCAGCCTCGACAACACCCTTTCCCACTTGGCGCCGGGCCAGGCACATAAATGGCCATACGGCTGGAGATGGGTCCCCCGCCCAAAGAGCCAGCAGGGAAAACTATGCCTTGTTCTAAAGCTCTTTGGGAACCGCGTGCGTAGCCCCACAGACCTGGGGCTGCGGGCTTTCCTGCTGCCTTCAGCCTCGACACCACCCTTTCCCACTTGGCGCCGCGCCAGGCACAAAAGTGGCCATACGGCTGGAGATGGGTCCCCCGCCCAAAGAGCCAGCAGGGAAAACTATGCCTTGTTCTAAAGCTCTTTGGGAACCGCTTGCGTAGCCGCACAGACCTGGGGGCTGCGGGCTTTCCTGCTGCCTTCAGCCTCGACACCACCCTTTCCCACTTGGCGCCGGGCCAGGCAGAAAAATGGCCATATGGCTGGAGATGGGTCCCCCGCCCAAAGAGCCAGCAGGGAAAACTATGCCTTGTTCTAAAGCTCTTTGGGAACCGCTTGCGTAGCCCCACAGACCTGGGGGCTGCGGGCTTTCCTGCTGCCTTCAGCCTCGACAACACCCTTTCCCACTTGGATGCGCCAGGCATAAAAATGGCCATATGGCTGGAGATGGGTCCCCCGCCCAAAGAGCCAGCAGGGAAAACTATGCCTTGTTCTAAAGCTCTTTGGGAACCGCTTGCGTAGCCGCACAGACCTGGGGGCTGCGGGCTTTCCTGCTGCCTTCAGACTCGACACCACCCTTTCCGACTTGGCGCCGCGCCAGGCACAAAAATGGCCATACGGCTGGAGATGGGTCCCCCGCCCTAAGAGCCAGCAGGGAAAACTATGCCTTGTTCTAAAGCTCTTTGGGAACCGCTTTCGTAGCCCCACAGACCTGGGGGCTGCAGGCTTTCCTGCTGCCTTCAGCCTCGACAGCACCCTTTCCCACTTGGCGCCGCATCAGGCACAAAAATGGCCTATGGCTGGAGATGGGTCCCCCGTCCAAAGAGCCAGCAGGGAAAACTATGCCTTGTTCTAAAGCTCTTTGGGAACTGCTTGCGTAGCCCCACAGACCTGGGGGCTGCAGGCTTTGCTGCTGCCTTCAGCCTCGACACCACCCTTTCCCACTTGGCGCCGCGCCAGGCACAAAAATTGCCAATGGCTGGAGATGGGTCCCCCGCCCAGAGAGCCAGGAGGGAAAACTATGCCTTGTTCTAAAGCTCTTTGGGAACCGCTTGCGTAGCCCCACAGACCTGGGGGCTGCGGGCTGTCTTGCTGCCTTCAGCCTCAAAGCCACCCTTTCCCACTTGGCGCCGCGCCAGGCACAAAAATGGCCTATGGCTGGAGATGGGTCCCGCGCCCAAAGAAGAAGCAGGGAAAACTATGGCTTGTTCTAAAGCTCTTTGGGAACCGCTTGCGTAGCCCCACAGACCTGGGGGCTGCCGGCTTTCCTGCTGTCTTCACCCTCAAAAACACACTTTCCCACTTGGCGCCGCGCCAGGCAGAAAAATGGCCATACGGCTGGAGATCGGTCCCGCGCCCAAAGAAGAAGCAGGGAAAACTATGCCTTGTTCTAAGGCTCTTTGGGAACTGCTTGCGTAGCCCCACAGACCTGGGGGCTGCAGGCTTTCCTGCTGCCTTCAGCCTCGACACCACCCTTTCCCACTTGGCGCCGCATCAGGCACAAAAATAGCCTATGGCTGGAGATGGGTCCCATGCCCAAAGAGCCAGCAAGGAAAATTATGCCTTGTTCTAAAGCTCTTTGGGAACCGCTTGCGTAGCCCCACAGACCTGGGGGCTGTGGGCTTTCCTGCTGCCTTCAGCCTCAAAGCCACCCTTTCCCACTTGGCGCCACGCCAGGCACAAAAATGGCCATACGGCTGGAGATGGGTCCCCCGCCCAAAGAACAAGCAGGGAAAACTATGCCTTGTTCTAAAGCTCTTTGGGAACCGCTTGCGTAGCCCCACAGACCTGGGGGCTGCGGGCTTTCCTGCTGCCTTCAGCCTCGACACCACCCTTTCCCACTTGGCGCCACGCCAGGCACAAAAATGGCCATACGGCTGGAGATGGGTCCCCCGCCCAAAGAGCCGGCAGGGAAAACTATGCCTTGTTCTAAAGCTCTTTGGGAACCGCTTGCATAGCCCCACAGACCTGGGGGCTACAGGCTTTCCTGCTGTCTTCAGCCTCGACACCACCCTTTCCCACTTGGCGCCGCGCCAGGCACAAAAATGGCCTATGGCTGGAGATGGGTCCCCCGCCCAAAGAGCCAGCAGGGAAAACTATGCCTTGTTCTAAAGCTCTTTGGGAACCGCTTGCGTAGCCCCACAGACCTGGGGGCTGCGGGCTTTCCTGCTGCCTTCAGACTCGACACCACCCTTTCCGACTTGGCGCCGCGCCAGGCTCAAAAATGGCCATACGGCTGGAGATGGGTCCCCCGCCCAAAGAGCCAGCAGGGAAAACTATGCCTTGTTCTAAAGCTCTTTGGGAACCGCTTTCGTAGCCCCACAGACCTGGGGGCTGCAGGCTTTCCTGCTGCCTTCATCCTCGACAGCACCCTTTCCCACTTGTCGCCGCATCAGGCACAAAAATGGCCTATGGCTGGAGATGGGTCCCATGCCCAAAGAGCCATCAGGGAAAACTATGCCTTGTTCTAAAGCTCTTTGGGAACCGCTTGCGTAGCCCCACAGACCTGGGGGCTGCGGGCTTTGCTGCTGCCTTCAGCCTCGACACCACCCTTTCCCACTTGGCGCCGCGCCAGGCACAAAAATGGCCATACGGCTGGAGATGGGTCCCCCGCCCAAAGAGCCAGCAGGGAAAACTATGCCTTGTTCTAAAACTCTTTGGGAACCTCTTGCATAGCCCCACAGACCTGGGGGCTGTGGGCTTTCCTGCTGCCTTCAGCCTCGACACCACCCTTTCCCACTTGGCGCCGCGCCAGGCACAAAAATGGCCTATGGCTGGAGATGGGTCCCATGCCCAAAGAGCCAGCAGGGAAAACTATGCCTTGTTCTAAAGCTCTTTGGGAACCGCTTGCGTAGCCCCACAGACCTGGGGGCTGCAGGCTTTGCTGCTGCCTTCAGCCTCGACACCACCCTTTCCCACTTGGCGCCGCGCCAGGTACAAAAATGGCCTGTGGCTGGAGATGGGTCCCATGCCCAAAGAGCCATCAGGGAAAACTAGGCCTTGTTCTAAAGCTCTTTGGGAACCGCTTCCATAGCCCCACAGACCTGGGGGCTGCAGGCTTTCCTGCTGCCTTCAGCCTCGACAGCACCCTTTCCCACTTGGCGCCGCATCAGGCACAAAAATGGCCTATGGCTGGAGATGGGTCCCATGCCCAAAGAGCCAGCAAGGAAAACTATGCCTTGTTCTAAAGCTCTTTGGGAACCGCTTGCGTAGCCCCACAGACCTGGGGGCTGCAGGCTTTGCTGCTGCCTTCAGCCTCAAAGCCACCCTTTCCCACTTGGCGCCGCGCCAGGCACAAAAATGGCCTATGGCTGGAGATGGGTCCCATGCCCAAAGAGCCAGCAAGGAAAATTATGCCTTGTTCTAAAGGTCTTTGGGAACCGCTTGCGTAGCCCCACAGACCTGGGGGCTGTGGGCTTTCCTGCTGCCTTCAGCCTCAAAGCCACCCTTTCCCACTTGGCGCCACGCCAGGCACAAAAATGGCCATACGGCTGGAGATGGGTCCCCCGCCCAAAGAGCCAGCAGGGAAAACTAGGCCTTGTTCTAAAGCTCTTTGGGAACCGCGTGCGTAGCCCCACAGACCTGGGGGCTGCGGGCTTTCCTGCTGCCTTCAGCCTCGACACCACCCTTTCCCACTTGGCACCACGCCAGGCACAAAAATGGCCATACGGCTGGAGATGGGTCCCCCGCCCAAAGAGCCGGCAGGGAAAACTATGCCTTGTTCTAAAGCTCTTTGGGAACCGCTTGCATAGCCCCACAGACCTGGGGGCTACAGGCTTTCCTGCTCTCTTCAGCCTCGACAACACCCTTTCCCACTTGGCGCCGCGCCAGGCACAAAAATGGCCATACGGCTGGAGATGGGTCCCCCGCCCAAAGAGCCAGCAGGGAAAACTATGCCTTGTTCTAAAGCTCTTTGGGAACCGCTTGCGTAGCCCCACAGACCTGGGGGCTGCGGGCTTTCCTGCTGCCTTCAGACTCGACACCACCCTTTCCGACTTGGCGCCGCGCCAGGCTCAAAAATGGCCATACGGCTGGAGATGGGTCCCCCGAACAAAGAGCCAGCAGGGAAAACTATGCCTTGTTCTAAAGCTCTTTGGGAACCGCTTTCGTAGCCCCACAGACCTGGGGGCTGCAGGCTTTCCTGCTGCCTTCAGCCTCGACAGCACCCTTTCCCACTTGGCGCCGCATCAGGCACAAAAATGGCCTATGGCTTGAGATGGGTCCCATGCCCAAAGAGCCAGCAAGGAAAACTATGCCTTGTTCTAAAGCTCTTTGGGAACCGCTTGCGTAGCCCCACAGACCTGGGGGCTGCAGGCTTTGCTGCTGCCTTCAGCCTCAAAGCCACCCTTTCCCACTTGGCGTCGCGCTAGGCACAAAAATGGCCATACGGCTGGAGATGGGTCCCCCGCCCAAAGAGCCAGCAGGGAAAACTAGGCCTTGTTCTAAAGCTCTTTGGGAACCGCTTGCGTAGCCCCACAGACCTGGGGGCTGCAGGCTTTCCTGCTGCCTTCAGCCTCGACACCACCCTTTCCCACTTGGCGCCGCGCCAGGCACAAAAATGGAATATGGCTGGAGATGGGTCCCATGCCCAAAGAGCCAGCAAGGAAAATTATGCCTTGTTCTAAAGGTCTTTGGGAACCGCTTGCGTAGCCCCACAGACCTGGGGGCTGTGGGCTTTCCTGCTGCCTTCAGCCTCAAAGCCACCCTTTCCCACTTGGCGCCACGCCAGGCACAAAAATGGCCATACGGCTGGAGATGGGTCCCCCGCCCAAAGAACAAGCAGGGAAAACTATGCCTTGTTCTAAAGCTCTTTGGGAACCGCTTGCGTAGCCCCACAGACCTGGGGGCTGCGGGCTTTCCTGCTGCCTTCAGCCTCGACACCACCCTTTCCCACTTGGCGCCACGCCAGGCACAAAAATGGCCATACGGCTGGAGATGGGTCCCCCGCCCAAAGAGCCGGCAGGGAAAACTATGCCTTGTTCTAAAGCTCTTTGGGAACCGCTTGCATAGCCCCACAGACCTGGGGGCTACAGGCTTTCCTGCTCTCTTCAGCCTCGACAACACCCTTTCCCACTTGGCGCCGCGCCAGGCACAAAAATGGCCTATGGCTGGAGATGGGTCCCCCGCCCAAAGAGCCAGCAGGGAAAACTATGCCTTGTTCTAAAGCTCTTTGGGAACCGCTTGCGTAGCCCCACAGACCTGGGGGCTGCGGGCTTTCCTGCTGCCTTCAGACTCGACACCACCCTTTCCGACTTGGCGCCGCGCCAGGCTCAAAAATGGCCATACGGCTGGAGATGGGTCCCCCGCCCAAAGAGCCAGCAGGGAAAACTATGCCTTGTTCTAAAGCTCTTTGGGAACCGCTTTCGTAGCCCCACAGACCTGGGGGCTGCAGGCTTTCCTGCTGCCTTCAGCCTCGACAGCACCCTTTCCCACTTGGCGCCGCATCAGGCACAAAAATGGCCTATGGCTGGAGATGGGTCCCATGCCCAAAGAGCCAGCAGGGAAAACTATGCCTTGTTCTAAAGCTCTTTGGGAACCGCTTGCGTAGCCCCACAGACCTGGGGGCTGCGGGCTTTGCTGCTGCCTTCAGCCTCGACACCACCCTTTCCCACTTGGCGCCGCGCCAGGCACAAAAATGGCCATACGGCTGGAGATGGGTCCCCCGCCCAAAGAGCCAGCAGGGAAAACTATGCCTTGTTCTAAAGCTCTTTGGGAACCGCTTGCATAGCCCCACAGACCTGGGGGCTGCGGGCTTTCCTACTGCCTTCAGCCTCGACACCACCCTTTCCCACTTGGCGCCGCGCCAGGCTCAAAAATGGCCATACGGCTGGAGATGTGTCCCCTGCCAAAAGAGCCAACAGGGAAAACTATGCCTTGTTCTAAAGCTCTTTGGGAACCACTTGCGTAGCCCCACAGACCTGGGGGCTGCGGGCTTTGCTGCTGCCTTCAGCCTCAAAGCCACCCTTTCCCACTTGGCGCCGCGCCAGGCACAAAAATGGCCATACGGCTGGAGATGGGTCCCCCGCCCAAAGAGCCAGCAGGGAAAACTATGCCTTGTTCTAAAGCTCTTTGGGAACCGCTTGCGTAGCCCCACAGACCTGGGGACTGCGGGCTTTCCTGCTGCCTTCAGGCTCGACACCACCCTTTCCCACTTGGCGCCGCGCCAGGCACAAAAATGGCCATACGGCTGGAGATGGGTCCCCCGCCCAAAGAGCCAGCAGGGAAAACTATGCCTTGTTCTAAAGCTCTTTGGGAACCGCTTGCATAGCCCCACAGACCTGGGGGCTGCAGGCTTTGCTGCTGCCTTCAGCCTCAAAGCCACCCTTTCCCACTTGGCGTCGCGCCAGGCACAAAAGTGGCCATACGGCTGGAGATGGGTCCCCCGCCCAAAGAGCCAGCAGGGAAAACTATGCCTTGTTCTAAAGCTCTTTGGGAACCGCTTGCGTAGCCCCACAGACCTGGGGGCTGCAGGCTTTCCTGCTGCCTTCAGCCTCAAAGCCACCCTTTCCCACTTGGCGTCGCGCCAGGCACAAAAGTGGCCATACGGCTGGAGATGGGTCCCCCGCCCAAAGAGCCAGCAGGGAAAACTATGCCTTGTTCTAAAGCTCTTTGGGAACCGCTTGCGTAGCCGCACAGACCTGGGGGCTGCAGGCTTTCCTGCTGCCTTCAGCCTCGACACCACCCTTTCCCACTTGGCGCCGCGCCAGGCACAAAAATGGCCTATGGCTGGAGATGGGTCCCATGCCCAAAGAGCCAGCAAGGAAAATTATGCCTTGTTCTAAAGGTCTTTGGGAACCGCTTGCGTAGCCCCACAGACCTGGGGGCTGTGGGCTTTCCTGCTGCCTTCAGCCTCAAAGCCACCCTTTCCCACTTGGCGCCACGCCAGGCACAAAAATGGCCATACGGCTGGAGATGGGTCCCCCGCCCAAAGAACAAGCAGGGAAAACTATGCCTTGTTCTAAAGCTCTTTGGGAACCGCTTGCATAGCCCCACAGACCTGGGGGCTGCGGGCTTTCCTGCTGCCTTCAGCCTCGACACCACCCTTTCCCACTTGGCGCCACGCCAGGCACAAAAATGGCCATACGGCTGGAGATGGGTCCCCCGCCCAAAGAGCCGGCAGGGAAAACTATGCCTTGTTCTAAAGCTCTTTGGGAACTGCTTGCATAGCCCCACAGACCTGGGGGCTACAGGCTTTCCTGCTCTCTTCAGCCTCGACAACACCCTTTCCCACTTGGCGCCGCGCCAGGCACAAAAATGGCCTATGGCTGGAGATGGGTCCCCCGCCCAAAGAGCCAGCAGGGAAAACTATGCCTTGTTCTAAAGCTCTTTGGGAACCGCTTGCGTAGCCCCACAGACCTGGGGGCTGTGGGCTTTCCTGCTGCCTTCAGACTCGACACCACCCTTTCCGACTTGGCGCCGCGCCAGGCTCAAAAATGGCCATACGGCTGGAGATGGGTCCCCCGCCCAAAGAGCCAGCAGGGAAAACTATGCCTTGTTCTAAAGCTCTTTGGGAACCGCTTTCGTAGCCCCACAGACCTGGGGGCTGCAGGCTTTCCTGCTGCCTTCAGCCTCGACAGCACCCTTTCCCACTTGGCGCCGCATCAGGCACAAAAATGGCCATACGGCTGGAGATGGGTCCCCCGCCCAAAGAGGCAGCAGGGAAAACTATGCCTTGTTCTAAAGCTCTTTGGGAACCGCTTGCGTAGCCCCACAGACCTGGGGGCTGCAGGCTTTCCTGCTGCCATCAGCCTCGACAGCACCCTTTCCCACTTGGCGCCGCGCCAGGCACAAAAATGGCCTATGGCTGGAGATGGGTCCCATGCCCAAAGAGCCATCAGGGAAAACTATGCCTTGTTCTAAAGCTCTTTGGGAACCGCTTGCGTAGCCGCACAGACCTGGGGGCTGCGGGCTTTCCTGCTGCATTCAGACTCGACACCACCCTTTTCGACTTGGCGCCGCGCCAGGCTCAAAAATGGCCTATGGCTGGAGATGGGTCCCATGCCCAAAGAGCCATCAGGGAAAACTATGCCTTGTTCTAAAGCTCTTTGGGAACCGCTTGCGTAGCCGCACAGACCTGGGGGCTGCGGGCTTTCCTGCTGCATTCAGACTCGACACCACCCTTTTCGACTTGGCGCCGCGCCAGGCTCAAAATGTCCATACGGCTGGAGATGGGTCCCATGCCCAAAGAGCCAGCAGGGAAAAATATGCCTTGTTCTAAAGGTCTTTGGGAACCACGTGCGTAGCCCCACAGACCTGGGGGCTGAGGGCTTTCCTGCTGCCTTCAGCCTCGACACCACCCTTTCCCACTTGGCGCCGCGCCAGGCACAAAAATGGCCATACGGCTGGAGATGGGTCCCCCGCCCAAAGAGCCAGCAGGGAAAACTATGCCTTGTTCTAAAGCTCTTTGGGAACCGCTTGCGTAGCCCCACAGACCTGGGGGCTGCGGGCTTTCCTGCTGCCTTCAGCCTCGACACCACCCTTTCCCACTTGGCGCCGCGCCAGGCACAAAAATGGCCTATGGCTGGAGATGGGTCCCATGCCCAAAGAGCCAGCAAGGAAAACTATGCCTTGTTCTAAAGCTCTTTGGGAACTGCTTGCATAGCCCCACAGACCTGGGGGCTACAGGCTTTCCTGCTCTCTTCAGCCTCGACAACACCCTTTCCCACTTGGCGCCGCGCCAGGCACAAAAATGGCCTATGGCTGGAGATGGGTCCCCCGCCCAAAGAGCCAGCAGGGAAAACTATGCCTTGTTCTAAAGCTCTTTGGGAACCGCTTGCGTAGCCCCACAGACCTGGGGGCTGCGGGCTTTCCTGCTGCCTTCAGACTCGACACCACCCTTTCCGACTTGGCGCCGCGCCAGGCTCAAAAATGGCCATACGGCTGGAGATGGGTCCCCCGCCCAAAGAGCCAGCAGGGAAAACTATGCCTTGTTCTAAAGCTCTTTGGGAACCACGTGCGTAGCCCCACAGACCTGGGGGCTGAGGGCTTTCCTGCTGCCTTCAGCCTCGACACCACCCTTTCCCACTTGGCGCCGCGCCAGGCACAAAAATGGCCATACGGCTGGAGATGGGTCCCCCGCCCAAAGAGCCAGCAGGGAAAACTATGCCTTGTTCTAAAGCTCTTTGGGAACCGCTTGCGTAGCCCCACAGACCTGGGGGCTGCGGGCTTTCCTGCTGCCTTCAGCCTCGACACCACCCTTTCCCACTTGGCGCCGCGCCAGGCACAAAAATGGCCATACGGCTGGAGATGGGTCCCCCGCCCAAAGAGCCATCAGGGAAAACTATGCCTTGTTCTAAAGCTCTTTGGGAACCGCTTGCATAGCCCCACAGACCTGGGGGCTGCAGGCTTTCCTGCTGCCTTCAGGCTAAAAGCCACCCTTTCCCACTTGGCGCCCCGTCAGGCACAAAAATGGCCTATGGCTGGAGATGGGTCCCATGCCCAAAGAGCCAGCAGGGAAAACTATGCCTTGTTCTAAAGCTCTTTGGGAACCGCTTCCTTGGCCCCACAGACCTGGGGGCTGCAGGCTTTCCTGCTGCCTTCAGCCTCAAAACCACCCTTTCCCACTACGCACCGGGCCAGGCACAAAAATGGCCATACGGCTGGAGATGGGTCCCCCGCCCAAAGAGCCAGCAGGGAAAACTATGCCTTGTTCTAAAGCTCTTTGGGAACCGCGTGCGTAGCCCCACAGACCTGGGGGCTGCAGGCTTTCCTGCTGCCTTCAGCCTCGACACCACCCTTTCCCACTTGGCACCGCGCCAGGCACAAAAATGGCCTATGGTTGGAGATGGGTCCCCCGCCCAAAGAGCCATCAGGGAAAACTATGCCTTGTTCTAAAGCTCTTTGGGAACCGCTTGCTTGGCCCCACAGACCTGGGGGCTGCGGGCTTTCCTGCTGCCTTCAGCCTCAAAACCACCCTTTCCCACTACGCACCGCGCCAGGCACAAAAATGGCCATACGGCTGGAGATGGGTCCCCCGCCCAAAGAGCCAGCAGGGAAAACTATGCCTTGTTCTAAAGCTCTTTGGGAACCGCTTGCGTAGCCCCACAGACCTGGGGGCTGCGGGCTTTCCTGCTGCCTTCAGCCTCGACACCACCCTTTCCCACTTGGCGCCGCGCCAGGCACAAAAGTGGCCATACGGCTGGAGATGGGTCCCCCGCCCAAAGAGCCAGCAGGGAAAACTATGCCTTGTTCTAAAGCTCTTTGGGAACCGCTTGCGTAGCCGCACAGACCTGGGGGCTGCGGGCTTTCCTGCTGCCTTCAGCCTCGACAACACCCTTTCCCACTTGGCGCCGGGCCAGGCACAAAAATGGCCATATGGCTGGAGATGGGTCCCCCGCCCAAAGAGCCAGCAGGGAAAACTATGCCTTGTTCTAAAGCTCTTTGGGAACCGCTTGCGTAGCCCCACAGACCTGGGGGCTGCGGGCTTTCCTGCTGCCTTCAGCCTCGACACCACCCTTTCCCACTTGGCGCCGCGCCAGGCACAAAAGTGGCCATACGGCTGGAGATGGGTCCCCCGCCCAAAGAGCCAGCAGGGAAAACTATGCCTTGTTCTAAAGCTCTTTGGGAACCGCTTGCGTAGCCGCACAGACCTGGGGGCTGCGGGCTTTCCTGCTGCCTTCAGCCTCGACAACACCCTTTCCCACTTGGCGCCGCGCCAGGCATAAAAATGGCCATATGGCTGGAGATGGGTCCCCCGCCCAAAGAGCCAGCAGGGAAAATTATGCCTTGTTCTAAAGCTCTTTGGGAACCGCTTGCGTAGCCCCACAGACCTGGGGGCTGCGGGCTTTCCTGCTGCCTTCAGCCTCAAAGCCACCCTTTCCCACTTGGCGCCGCGCCAGGCTCAAAAATGGCCATACGGCTGGAGATGGGTCCCATGCCCAAAGAGCCAGCAGGGAAAACTATGCCTTGTTCTAAAGCTCTTTGGGAACCACTTGCGTAGCCCCACAGACCTGGGGGCTGCGGGCTTTCCTGCTGCATTCAGACTCGACACCACCCTTTTCGACTTGGCGCCGCGCCAGGCTCAAAAATGTCCATACGGCTGGAGATGGGTCCCATGCCCAAAGAGCCAGCAGGGAAAACTATGCCTTGTTCTAAAGCTCTTTGGGAACCGCTTGCGTAGCCCCACAGACCTGGGGGCTGTGGGCTTTCCTGCTGCCTTCAGCCTCGACACCACCCTTTCCCACTTGGCGCCGCGCCAGGCACAAAAATGGCCATACGGCTGGAGATGGGTCCCCCGCCCAAAGAGCCATCAGGGAAAACTATGCCTTGTTCTATAGCTCTTTGGGAACCGCTTGCATAGCCCCACAGACCTGGGGGCTGCAGGCTTTCCTGCTGCCTTCAGGCTAAAAGCCACCCTTTCCCACTTGGCGCCGCGCCAGGCATAAAAATGGCCATACGGCTTGAGATGGGTCCGACGACCAAAGAGCCAGCAGGGAAAACTATGCCTTGTTCTAAAGCTCTTTGGGAACCGCTTGCGTAGCCCCACAGACCTGGGGGCTGCAGGCTTTCCTGCTGCCTTCAGCCTCGACAGAAGCCTTTCCCACTTGGCACCGTGCCAGGCACAAAAATGGCCTACGGCTGGAGATGGGTCCCCCGCCCAAAGAGCCAGCAGGGAAAACTATGCCTTGTTCTAAAGCTCTTTGGGAACCACTTCGTAGCCCCACAGATCTTGGGCCTGCGGGCTTTCCTGCTGCCTTCAGCCTCAACAACACCCTTTCCCACTTGGTGCCTCGCCACGCACACAATTAGCCATACGGCTGGAGATGGGTCCCCTGCCCAAGGAGCCAGCAGGGAAAACTATGCCTTGTTCTAAAGCTCTTTGGGAACCGCTTGCGTAGCCCCACAGACCTGAGGGCTGCAGGCTTTCTTGCTGCCTTTAGCCTCGACACCACCCTTTCCCTCTTGGCGCCGCGCCAGGCACAAAAATGGCCATACGGCTGGAGATAGGACCCCCGCCCAAAGAGCCAGCAGGGAAAATTATGCCTTGTTCTGAAGCTCTTTGGGAACCGCTTGCGTAGCCCCACAGACCTGGGGGCTGCAGGCTTTGCTGCTGCCTTCAGCCTCAAAGCCAACCTTTCCCACTTGGCACCGCACCAGGCACCAAAATGGCTTAAGGCTGGAGATGGGTCCCATGCCCAAAGAGCCAGGTGGGAAAACTATGCCTTGTTCTAAAGCTCTTTGTGAACCGCTTGCGTAGCCCCACAGACCTGGGGGCTGCAGGCTTTCCTGCTGCCTTCAGCCTCAAAGCCACCCTTGCCCACTTGGCGCCGCATCAGGCACAAAAATGGCCTATGGCTGGAGATGGGTCCCATGCCCAAAGAGCCAGCAGGGAAAACTATGCCTTGTTCTAAAGCTCTTTGGGAACCGCTTGCGTAACCCCACAAACCTGGAGCTCCGGACTTTCCTGCTACCTTCAGCCTCGACACCACCCTTTCCCACTTGGCGCCGCGCCAGGCACAAAAATGGCCATACGGCTGGAGATGGGTCCCCTGCCAAAAGAGCCAGCAGGGAAAATTATGCCTTGTTCTAAAGCTCTTTGGGAACCGCTTGCGTAGCCCCACAGACCTGGGCGATGCAGGCTTTCCTGCAGCCTTCAGCCTCGACACCACCCTTTCCCACTTGGCGCCACGCCAGGGACAAAAATGGCCGTATGGCTGGAGATGGGTCCCCCGCCCAAAGAGCCAGCAGGGAAAACTATGCCTTGTTCTAAATCTCTTTGGGAACCACTTCCGTAGCCCCACAGACCTGGGGGCTTAGGGCTTTCCTGCTGCCTTCAGCCTCGACACCACCCTTTCCCACTTGGCGCCGCGCCAGGCACAAAAATGGCCATACGGCTGGATATGGGTCCCCTGCCCAAAGAGCCAGCAGGGAAAACTATGCCTTGTTCTAAAGCTCTTTGGGAACCGCTTGCTTGGCCCCACAGACGTGGGGGCTGCAGGCTTTCTTGCTGCCTTCAGCCTCGACAGCACACTTTCCCATTTGGCACCGCGTCAGGCACAAAAATGGCCTATGGATGGAGATGGGTCCCATGCCCAAAGAGCCAGCAGGGAAAACTATGCCTTGTTCTAAAGCTCTTTGGGAACCGCTTGCGTAGCCCCACAGACCTGGGGCTGTGGGGTTTCCTGCTGCCTTCAGCCTCAAAACCACCCTTTCCCACTTGGCACTGCGCCAGGCACAAAAATGGCCATACGGCTGGAGATGGGTCCCACGCCCAAGGAGCCAGCAGGGAAAACTATGCCTTGTTCTAAAGCTCTTTGGGAACCGCTTGCGTAGCCCCACAGACCTGGGGGCTGCAGGCTTTCCTGCTGCCTTCAGCCTCGACAGCACACTTTCCCACTTGGCACCGCGTCAGGCACAAAAATGGCCTATGGCTGGAGATGGGTCCCATGCCCAAAGAGCCAGGTGGGAAAACTATGCCTTGTTCTAAAGCTCTTTGGGAACCGCTTGCGTAGCCCCACAGACCTGGGGCTGTGGGGTTTCCTGCTGCCTTCAGCCTCAAAACCACCCTTTCCCACTTGGCACCGCGCCAGGCACAAAAATGGCCTATGGCTGGAGATGGGTGCCCCGCCCAAAGAGCCAGCAGGGAAAACTATGCCTTGTTCTAAAGCTCTTTGGGAACCGCTTGCGTAGCCCCACAGACCTGGGGGCTGCGTGCTTTGCTGCTGCCTTCAGCCTCGACAGCACCCTTTCCCACTTGGCGCCGCGCCAGGCACAAAAATGGCCTATGGCTGGAGATGGGTCCCCTGCCGAAGGAGCCAACAGGGAAAACTATGCCTTGTTCTAAAGCTCTTTCAGAACCGCTTGCGTAGCCGCACAGACCTGGGGGCTGCGGGCTTTCTTGCTGCCTTCAGCCTCGACAGCACCCTTTCCCACTTGGCGCCGCGCCAGGCACAAAAATGGCAATACGGCTGGAGATGGGTCCCCCACCCAAAGAGCCAGCAGGGAAAACTATGCCTTGTTCTAAAGCTCTTTCAGAACCGCTTGCGTAGCCCCCAGACCTGGGGGCTGCAGGCTTTCTTGCTGCCTTCAGCCTCGACAGCACCCTTTCCCACTTGGCGCCGCGCCAGGCACAAAAATGGCCTATGGCTGGAGATGGGTCCCCTGCCCAAGGAGCCAGCAGGGAAAAATTTGCCTTGTTCTAAAGCTCTTTGGGAACCGCTTGCGTAGCCCCACAGACCTGGGGGCTGCGGGCTTTCCTGCTGCCTTCAGCCTCGACAACACCCTTTCCCACTTGGCGCCGCGCCAGGCACAAAAATGGCCATACGGCTGGAGATGGGTCCCCCACCCAAAGAGCCAGCAGGGAAAACTATGCCTTGTTCTAAAGCTCTTTGGGAACCGCTTGCGTAGCCCCACAGACCTGGGGGCTGCGGGATTTCCTGCTGCCTTCAGACTCGACACCACCCTTTCCCACTTTGCGCCGCGCCAGGCACAAAAATGGCCATACGGCTGGAGATGGGTCCCCCGCCCAAAGAGCCAGCAGGGAAAACTATGCCTTGTTCTAAAGCTCTTTCAGAACCGCTTGCGTAGCCCCACAGACCTGGGGGCTGCAGGCTTTCCTGCTGCCTTCAGCCTCGACACCACCCTTTCCCACTTGGCGCCGCGCCAGGCACAAAAATGGCCATACGGCTGGAGATGGGTCCCCCGCCCAAGGAGCCAGCAGGGAAAACTATGCCTTGTTCTAAAGCTCTTTGGGAACCACTTGCGTAGCCCCACAGACCTGGGGGCTGTGGGCTTTCCTGCTGCCTTCAGCCTCGACACCACCCTTTCCCACTACGCACCGCGCCAGGCACAAAAATGGCCATACGGCTGGAGATGGGTCCCCCGCCCAAAGAGCCAGCAGGGAAAACTATGCCTTGTTCTAAAGCTCTTTGGGAACCACTTGCGTAGCCCCACAGACCTGGGGGCTGGAGCCTTTGCTGCTGCCTTCAGCCTCAAAACCACCCTTTCCCACTTGGCACTGCGCCAGGCACAAAAATGGCCATACGGCTGGAGATGGGTCCCCCGCCCAACGAACAAGCAGGGAAAACTATGCCTTGTTCTAAAGCTCTTTGGGAACCGCTTGCGTAGCCCCACAGACCTGGGGGCTGCAGGCTTTCCTGCTGCCTTCAGCCTCAAAGCCACCCTTTCCCACTTGGCGCTGCGCCAGGCACAAAAATGGCCATACGGCTGGAGATGGGTCCCATGCCCAAAGAGCCAGCAGGGAAAACTATGCCTTGTTCTAAAGCTCTTTGGGAACCGCTTGCGTAGCCCCACAGACCTGGGGGCTGCGGGCTTTCCTGCTGCCTTCAGCCTTGACACCACCCTTTCCCACTTGGCGCCACGCTAGGCACAAAAATGGCCTATGGCTGGAGATGGGTCCCCCGCCCAAAGAGCCAGCAGGGAAAACTATGCCTTGTTCTAAAGCTCTTTGGGAACCGCTTGCATAGGCCCACAGACCTGGGGGCTGCAGGATTTGCTGCTGCCTTCAGCCTCGACACCACCCTTTCCCACTTGGCGTCGCGCTAGGCACAAAAATGGCCATATGGCTGGAGATGGGTGCCCCGCCCAAAGAGCCAGCAGGGAAAACTATGCCTTGTTCTAAAGCTCTTTGGGAACCACTTGCGTAGCCCCACAGACCTGGGGGCTGTGGGCCTTCCTGCTGCCTTCAACCTCGACACCACCCTTTCCCACTTGGCCCCTGGCCAGGCACAAAAATGGCCATACGGCTGGAGATGGGTCCCCCGCCCAAAGAGACAGCAGGGAAAACTATGCCTTGTTCTAAAGTTCTTTGGGAACCGCTTGTGTAGCCCCACAGACCTGGGGGCTGCAGGCTTTGCTCCTGCCTTCAGCCTCAAAACCACCCTTTCCCACTTGGCACCTTGCCAGGCACAAAAATGGCCATACGGCTGGAGATGTGTCGACCGCCCAAAGAGCCAGCAGGGAAAACTATGCCTTGTTCTAAAGCTCTTTGGGAACCGCTTGCGTAGCCCCACAGACCTGGGGGCTGCAGGCTCTCCTGCTGCCTTCAGCCTCGACACCACCCTTTCCCACTTGGCGCCGCGCCAGGCACAAAAATGGCCATACGGATGGAGATGTGTCCCCTGTCAAAAGAGCCAACAGGGAAAACTATGCCTTGTTCTAAAGCTCTTTGGGAACCGCTTGCGTAGCCCCACAGACCTGGGGGCTGTGGGCTTTCCTGCTGCCTTCAGCCTCGACACCACCCTTTCCCACTTGGCACCGCGCCAGGCACAAAATTGGCCTATGGCTGGAGATGGGTCCCCCGCCCAAAGAGCCAGCATGGAAAACTATGCCTTGTTCTAAAGCTCTTTGGGAACCGCTTGCGTAGCCCCACAGACCTGGGGGCTGCGGGCTTTCCTGCTGCCTTCAGCCTCGACACCACCCTTTCCCACTTGGCGCCACGCCAGGCACAAAAATGGCCATACGGCTGGAGATGGGTCCCCCGCCCAAAGAGCCAGCAGGGAAAACTATGCCTTGTTCTAAAGCTCTTTGGGAACCGCTTGCGTAGCCCCACAGACCTGGGGGCTGCGGGCTTTCCTGCTGCCTTCAGCCTCCAAGCCACCCTTTCCCACTTGGCGCCGCGCCAGGCACAAAAATGGCCATACGGCTGGAGATGGGTCCCCCGCCCAAAGAGCCAGCAGGGAAAACTATGCCTTGTTCTAAAGCTCTTTGGGAACCGCTTGCGTAGCCCCACAGACCTGGGGGCTGCAGGCTCTCCTGCTGCCTTCAGACTCAAAGCCACCCTTTCCCACTTGGCCCCGCGCCAGGCACAAAAATGGCCTATGGCTGGAGATGGGTCCCCCGCCCAAAGAGCCAGCAGGGAAAACTATGCCTTGTTCTAAAGCTCTTTGGGAACCGCTTGCGTAGCCCCACAGACCTGGGGGCTGCGGGCTTTCCTGCTGCCTTCAGCCTCGACACCACCCTTTCCCACTTGGCACTGCGCCAGGCACAAAAATGGCCTATGGCTGGAGATGGGTCCCCCGCCCAAAGAGCCAGCAGGGAAAACTATGCCTTGTTCTAAAGCTCTTTGGGAACCGCTTGCGTAGCCCCACAGACCTGGGGGCTGTGGGCTTTCCTGCTGCCTTCAGCCTCGACAGCACCCTTTCCCACTTGGCGCCGCGCCAGGCACAAAAATGGCCATACGGCTGGAGATGGGTCCCCCGCCCAAAGAGCCAGCAGGGAAAACTATGCCTTGTTCTAAAGCTCTTTGGGAACCGCTTGCGTAGCCCCACAGACCTGGGGGCTGTGGGCTTTCCTGCTGCCTTCAGCCTCGACACCACCCTTTCCCACTTGGCACCGCGCCAGGCACAAAATTGGCCTATGGCTGGAGATGGGTCCCCCGCCCAAAGAGCCAGCATGGAAAACTATGCCTTGTTCTAAAGCTCTTTGGGAACCGCTTGCGTAGCCCCACAGACCTGGGGGCTGCGGGCTTTCCTGCTGCCTTCAGCCTCGACACCACCCTTTCCCACTTGGCGCCACGCCAGGCACAAAAATGGCCATACGGCTGGAGATGGGTCCCCTGCCAAAAGAGCCAGCAGGGAAAACTATGCCTTGTTCTAAAGCTCTTTGGGAACCGCTTGCGTAGCCCCACAGACCTGGGGGCTGCGGGCTTTCCTGCTGCCTTCAGCCTCAAAGCCACCCTTTCCCACTTGGCGCCGCGCCAGGCACAAAAATGGCCATACGGCTGGAGATGGGTCCCCCGCCCAAAGAGCCAGCAGGGAAAACTATGCCTTGTTCTAAAGCTCTTTGGGAACCGCTTGCGTAGCCCCACAGACCTGGGGGCTGCGGGCTTTGCTGCTGCCTTCAGCCTCAAAACCACCCTTTCCCACTTGGCGCCGCATCAGGCACAAAAATGGCCTATAGCTGGAGATGGGTCCCCTGCCAAAAGAGCCAGCAGGGAAAATTATGCCTTGTTCTAAAGCTCTTTGGGAACCGCTTGCTTGGCCCCACAGACCTGGGGGCTGCAGGCTTTCTTATGCCTTCAGCCTCGACAGCACACTTTCCCACTTGGCACCGCGCCAGGCACAAAAATGGCCTATGGCTGGAGATGGGTCCCATGCCCTAAGAGCCAGGTGGGAAAACTATGCCTTGTTCTAAAGCTCTTTGGGAACCGCTTGCGTAGCCCCACAGACCTGGGGGCTGCAGGCTTTCCTGCTGCCTTCACCCTCAAAACCACCCTTTCCCAATTGGCACCGCGCCAGGCACAAAAATGGCCTATGGCTGGAGATGGGTGCCCCGTCCAAAGAGCCAGCAGGGAAAACTATGCCTTGTTCTAAAGGTCTTTGGGAACCGCTTGCGTAGCCCCACAGACCTGGGGGCTGCGGGCTTTCCTGCTGCCTTCAGCCTCGACAACACCCTTTCCCACTTGGCGCCGCGCCAGGCACAAAAATAGCTATACGGCTTTAGATGGGTCCCATGCCCAAAGAGCCAGCAGGGAAAACTATGCCTTGTTCTAAAGCTCTTTGGGAACCACTTGCGTAGCCCCCAGACCTGGGGGCTGTGGGCTTTCCTGCTGCCTTCAGCCTCGACACCACCCTTTCCCACTTGGCACTGCGCCAGGCACAAAAATGGCCATACGGCTGGAGATGGGTCCCCCGCCCAAAGAGCCAGCAGGGAAAACTATGCCTTGTTCTAAAGCTCTTTGGGAACCGCTTGCGTAGCCCCACAGACCTGGGGGCTGTGGGCTTTCCTGCTGCCTTCAGCCTCGACACCACCCTTTCCCACTTGGCGCCGCGCCAGGCACAAAAATGCCCATACGGCTGGAGATGGGTCCCCCGCCCAAAGAGCCAGCAGGGAAAACTATGCCTTGTTCTAAAGCTCTTTGGGAACCGCTTGCGTAGCTCCACAGACTTGGGGGCTGGAGCCTTTGCTGCTGCCTTCAGCCTCAAAACCACCCTTTCCCACTTGGCACTGCGCCAGGCACAAAAATGGCCATACGGCTGGAGATGGGTCCCACGCCCAAGGAGCCAGCAGGGAAAACTATGCCTTGTTCTAAAGCTCTTTGGGAACCGCTTGCGTAGCCGCACAGACCTGGGGGCTGCAGGATTTCCTGCTGCCTTCAGCCTCGACAGCACACTTTCCCACTTGGCACCGCGTCAGGCACAAAAATGGCCTATGGCTGGAGATGGGTCCCATGCCCTAAGAGCCAGGTGGGAAAACTATGCCTTGTTCTAAAGCTCTTTGGGAACCGCTTGCGTAGCCCCACAGACCTGGGGCTGTGGGGTTTCCTGCTGCCTTCAGACTCAAAGCCACCCTTTCCCACTTGGCCCCGCGCCAGGCACAAAAATGGCCATACGGCTGGAGATGGGTCCCCCGCCCAAAGAGCCAGCAGGGAAAACTATGCCTTGTTCTAAAGCTCTTTGGGAACCGCTTGCGTAGCCCCACAGACCTGGGGGCTGCGGGCTTTCCTGCTGCCTTCAGCCTCGACACCACCCTTTCCCACTTGGCACTGCGCCAGGCACAAAAATGGCCTATGGCTGGAGATGGGTCCCCCGCCCAAAGAGCCAGCAGGGAAAACTATGCCTTGTTCTAAAGCTCTTTGGGAACCGCTTGCGTAGCCCCACAGACCTGGGGGCTGTGGGCTTTCCTGCTGCCTTCAGCCTCGACAGCACCCTTTCCCACTTGCCGCCGCGCCAGGCACAAAAATGGCCATACGGCTGGAGATGGGTCCCCCGCCCAAAGAGCCAGCAGGGAAAACTATGCCTTGTTCTAAAGCTCTTTGGGAACCGCTTGCGTAGCCCCACAGACCTGGGGGCTGTGGGCTTTCCTGCTGCCTTCAGCCTCAAAGCCACCCTTTTCGAACTTGGCGTCGCGCTAGGCACAAAAATGGCCATATGGCTGGACATGGGTGCCCCGCCCAAAGAGCCAGCAGGGAAAACTATGCCTTGTTCTAAAGCTCTTTGGGAACCACTTGTGTAGCCCCACAGACCTGGGGGCTGTGGGCCTTCCTGCTGCCTTCAGCCTCGACACCACCCTTTCCCACTTGGCCCCTGGCCAGGCACAAAAATGGACATACGGCTGGAGATGGGTCCCCCGCCCAAAGAGCCAGCAGGGAAAACTATGCCTTGTTCTAAAGCTCTTTGGGAACCGCTTGCGTAGCCCCACAGACCTGGGGGCTGCGGGCTTTGCTGCTGCCTTCAGCCTCAAAGCCACCCTTTCCCACTTGGCGCCGCATCAGGCACAAAAATGGCCTATAGCTGGAGATGGGTCCCCTGCCAAAAGAGCCAGCAGGGAAAATTATGCCTTGTTCTAAAGCTCTTTGGGAACCGCTTGCTTGGCCCCACAGACCTGGGGGCTGCAGGCTTTCTTATGCCTTCAGCCTCGACAGCACACTTTCCCACTTGGCACCGCGCCAGGCACAAAAATGGCCTATGGCTGGAGATGGGTCCCATGCCCAAAGAGCCAGGTGGGAAAACTATGCCTTGTTCTAAAGCTCTTTGGGAACCGCTTGCGTAGCCCCACAGACCTGGGGGCTGCAGGCTTTCCTGCTGCCTTCACCCTCAAAACCACCCTTTCCCAATTGGCACCGCGCCAGGCACAAAAATGGCCTATGGCTGGAGATGGGTGCCCCGTCCAAAGAGCCAGCAGGGAAAACTATGCCTTGTTCTAAAGCTCTTTGGGAACCGCTTGCGTAGCCCCACAGACCTGGGGGCTGCGGGCTTTCCTGCTGCCTTCAGCCTCGACAACACCCTTTCCCACTTGGCGCCGCGCCAGGCACAAAAATAGCTATACGGCTTTAGATGGGTCCCATGCCCAAAGAGCCAGCAGGGAAAACTATGCCTTGTTCTAAAGCTCTTTGGGAACCACTTGCGTAGCGCCACAGACCTGGGGGCTGCGGGCTTTGCTGCTGCCTTCAGCCTCGACACCACCCTTTCCCACTTGGCACTGCGCCAGGCACAAAAATGGCCATACGGCTGGAGATGGGTCCCCCGCCCAAAGAGCCAGCAGGGAAAACTATGCCTTGTTCTAAAGCTCTTTGGGAACCGCTTGCGTAGCCCCACAGACCTGGGGGCTGTGGGCTTTCCTGCTGCCTTCAGCCTCGACACCACCCTTTCCCACTTGGCCCCTGGCCAGGCACAAAAATGCCCATACGGCTGGAGATGGGTCCCCCGCCCAAAGAGCCAGCAGGGAAAACTATGCCTTGTTCTAAAGCTCTTTGGGAACCGCTTGCGTAGCTCCACAGACCTGGGGGCTGGAGCCTTTGCTGCTGCCTTCAGCCTCAAAACCACCCTTTCCCACTTGGCACTGCGCCAGGCACAAAAATGGCCATACGGCTGGAGATGGGTCCCACGCCCAAGGAGCCAGCAGGGAAAACTATGCCTTGTTCTAAAGCTCTTTGGGAACCGCTTGCGTAGCCGCACAGACCTGGGGGCTGCAGGCTTTCCTGCTGCCTTCAGCCTCGACAGCACACTTTCCCACTTGGCACCGCGTCAGGCACAAAAATGGCCTATGGCTGGAGATGGGTCCCATGCCCTAAGAGCCAGGTGGGAAAACTATGCCTTGTTCTAAAGCTCTTTGGGAACCGCTTGCGTAGCCCCACAGACCTGGGGATGTGGGGTTTCCTGCTGCCTTCAGCCTCAAAACCACCCTTTCCCACTTGGCGCCGCGCCAGGCACAAAAATGGCCTATGGCTGGAGATGGGTCCCCTGCCCAAGCAGCCAACAGGGAAAACTATGCCTTGTTCTAAAGCTCTTTCAGAACCGCTTCCGTAGCCCCCAGACCTGGGGGCTGCAGGCTTTCTTGCTGCCTTCAGCCTCGACAGCACCCTTTCCCACTTGGCGCCGCGCCAGGCACAAAAATGGCCATACGGCTGGAGATGGGTCCCATGCCCAAAGAGCCAGCAGGGAAAACTATGCCTTGTTCTAAAGCTCTTTGGGAACCACTTGCGTAGCCCTACAGACCTGGGGGCTGCGGGCTTTGCTGCTGCCTTCAGCCTCGACACCACCCTTTCCCACTTGGCGCCGCGCCAGGCACAAAAATGGCCATACGGCTGGAGATGGGTCCCCCGCCCAAAGAGCCAGCAGGGAAAACTATGCCTTGTTCTAAAGCTCTTTGGGAACCACTTGCGTAGCGCCACAGACCTGGGGGCTGCGGGCTTTGCTGCTGCCTTCAGCCTCGACACCACCCTTTCCCACTTGGCGCCGCGCCAGGCACAAAAATGGCCATACGGCTGGAGATGGGTCCCCCGCCCAAAGAGCCAGCAGGGAAAACTATGCCTTGTTCTAAAGCTCTTTCAGAACGGCTTGCGTAGCCCCACAGACCTGGGGGCTGCAGGCTTTCCTGCTGCCTTCAGCCTCGACACCACCCTTTCCCACTTGGCGCCGCGCCAGGCACAAAAATGGCCTATGGCTGGAGATGGGTCCCCCGCTGAAGGAGCCAGCAGGGAAAACTATGCCTTGTTCTAAAGCTCTTTGGGAACCACTTGCGTAGCCCCACAGACCTGGGGGCTGTGGGCTTTCCTGCTGCCTTCAGCCTCGACACCACCCTTTCCCACTTGGCGCCGCGCCAGGCACAAAAATGGCCATACGGCTGGAGATGGGTCCCCCGCCCAAAGAGCCAGCAGGGAAAACTATGCCTTGTTCTAAAGCTCTTTGGGAACCGCTTGCGTAGCCCCACAGACCTGGGGGCTGCAGGCTTTGCTCCTGCCTTCAGCCTCAAAACCACCCTTTCCCACTTGGCACCGCGCCAGGCACAAAAATGGCCATACGGCTGGAGATGTGTCGACCGCCCAAAGAGCCAACAGGGAAAACTATGCCTTGTTCTAAAGCTCTTTGGGAACCGCTTGCGTAGCCCCACAGACCTGGGGGCTGCGGGCTTTCCTGCTGCCTTCAGCCTCGACACCACCCTTTCCCACTTGGCACCGCGCCAGGCACAAAATTGGCCTATGGCTGGAGATGGGTCCCCCGCCCAAAGAGCCAGCAGGGAAAACTATGCCTTGTTCTAAAGCTCTTTGGGAACCGCTTGCGTAGCCCCACAGACCTGGGGGCTGCGGGCTTTGCTGCTGCCTTCAGCCTCAAAGCCACCCTTTCCCACTTGGCGCCGCGCCAGGCACAAAAATGGCCATACGGCTGGAGATGGGTCCCCCGCCCAAAGAGCCAGCAGGGAAAACTATGCCTTGTTCTAAAGCTCTTTGGGAACCGCTTGCTTGGCCCCACAGACCTGGGGGCTGCGGGCTTTGCTGCTGCCTTCAGCCTCAAAGCCACCCTTTCCCACTTGGCGCCGCGCCAGGCACAAAAATGGCCATACGGTTGGAGATGGGTCCCCTGCCCAAAGAGCCAGCAGGGAAAACTATGCCTTGTTCTAAAACTCTTTGGGAACCGCTTGCGTAGCCCCACAGACCTGGGGGCTGCGGGCTTTCCTGCTGCCTTCAGCCTCGACACCACCCTTTCCCACTTGGCACTGCGCCAGGCACAAAAATGGCCTATGGCTGGAGATGGGTCCCCCGCCCAAAGAGCCAGCAGGGAAAAATATGCCTTGTTCTAAAGCTCTTTGGGAACCGCTTGCGTAGCCCCACAGACCTGGGGGCTGCAGGCTCTCCTGCTGCCTTCAGACTCAAAGCCACCCTTTCCCACTTGGCCCCGCGCCAGGCACAAAAATGGCCATACGGCTGGAGATGGGTCCCCCGCCCAAAGAGCCAGCAGGGAAAACTATGCCTTCTTCTAAAGCTCTTTGGGAACCACTTGCGTAGCCCCACAGACCTGGGGGCTGCGGGCTTTCCTGCTGCCTTCAGCCTCGACACCACCCTTTCCCACTTGGCACTGCGCCAGGCACAAAAATGGCCATACGGCTGGAGATGGGTCCCCCGCCCAACGAACAAGCAGGGAAAACTATGCCTTGTTCTAAAGCTCTTTGGGAACCGCTTGCGTAGCCGCACAGACCTGGGGGCTGCAGGCTTTCCTGCTGCCTTCAGCCTCAAAGCCACCCTTTCCCACTTGGCGCTGCGCCAGGCACAAAAATGGCCATATGGCTGGACATGGGTCCCATGCCCAAAGAGCCAGCAGGGAAAACTATGCCTTGTTCTAAAGCTCTTTGGGAACCGCTTGCGTAGCCCCACAGACCTGGGGGCCGCAGGCTTTCCTGCTGCCTTCAGCCTCGACACCACCCTTTCCCACTTGGCGCCACGCTAGGCACAAAAATGGCCTATGGCTGGAGATGGGTCCCCCGCCCAAAGAGCCAGCAGGGAAAACTATGCCTTGTTCTAAAGCTCTTTGGGAACCGCTTGCATAGGCCCACAGACCTGGGGGCCGCAGGCTTTCCTGCTGCCTTCAGCCTCAAAGCCACCCTTTCCCACTTGGCGTCGCGCTAGGCACAAAAATGGCCATATGGCTGGACATGGGTGCCCCGCCCAAAGAGCCAGCAGGGAAAACTATACCTTGTTCTAAAGCTCTTTGGGAACCACTTGCGTAGCCCCACAGACGTGGGGGCTGTGGGCCTTCCTGCTGCCTTCAACCTCGACACCACCCTTTCCCACTTGCCCCCTGGCCAGGCACAAAAATGGCCATACGGCTGGAGATGGGTCCCCCGCCCAAAGAGCCAGCAGGGAAAACTATGCCTTGTTCTAAAGCTCTTTGGGAACCGCTTGCGTAGCCCCACAGACCTGGGGGCTGCGGGCTTTGCTGCTGCCTTCAGCCTCAAAGCCACCCTTTCCCACTTGGCGCCGCATCAGGCACAAAAATGGCCTATGGCTGGAGATGGGTCCCCTGCCAAAAGAGCCAGCAGGGAAAATTATGCCTTGTTCTAAATCTCTTTGGGAACCACTTGCGTAGCCCAACTGATCTTGGGCCTGTGGGCTTTCCTGCTGCCTTCAGCCTAGACAACACCCTTTCCCACTAGGTGCCTCGCCACGCACACAAATGGCCATACGGCTGAAGATGGCTCCCCTGCCCAAGGAGCCAGCAGGGAAAACTATGCCTTCTTCTAAAGCTCTTTGGGAACCGCTTGCTTGGCCCCACAGACGTGGGGGCTGCAGGCTTTCTTGCTGCCTTCAGCCTCGACAGCACACTTTCCCATTTGGCACCGCGTCAGGCACAAAAATGGCCTATGGATGGAGATGGGTCCCATGCCCAAAGAGCCAGCAGGGAAAACTATGCCTTGTTCTAAAGCTCTTTGGGAACCGCTTGCGTAGCCCCACAGACCTGGGGCTGTGGGGTTTCCTGCTGCCTTCAGCCTCAAAACCACCCTTTCCCACTTGGCGCCGGGCGAGGCACAAAAATGGCCATACGGCTGGAGATGGGTCCCACGCCCAAGGAGCCAGCAGGGAAAACTATGCCTTGTTCTAAAGCTCTTTGGGAACCGCTTGCTTGGCCCCACAGACCTGGGGGCTGCAGGCTTTCTTATGCCTTCAGCCTCGACAGCACACTTTCCCACTTGGCACCGCGTCAGGCACAAAAATGGCCTATGGCTGGAGATGGGTCCCATGCCCTAAGAGCCAGCTGGGAAAACTATGCCTTGTTCTAAAGCTCTTTGGGAACCGCTTGCGTAGCCCCACAGACCTGGGGCTGTGGGGTTTCCTGCTGCCTTCAGCCTCAAAACCACCCTTTCCCACTTGGCACCGCGCCAGGCACAAAAATGGCCTATGGCTGGAGATGGGTGCCCCGCCCAAAGAGCCAGCAGGGAAAACTCTGCCTTGTTCTAAAGCTCTTTGGGAACCGCTTGCGTAGCCCCACAGACCTGGGGGCTGCAGGCTCTCCTGCTGCCTTCAGCCTCGACAACACCCTTTCCCACTTGGCGCCGCGCCAGGCACAAAAATAGCTATACGGCTGGAGATGGGTCCCATGCCCAAAGAGCCAGCAGGGAAAACTATGCCTTGTTCTAAAGCTCTTTCAGAACCGCTTGCGTAGCCCCCAGACCTGGGGGCTGCAGGCTTTCTTGCTGCCTTCAGCCTCGACACCACCCTTTCCCACTTGGCGCCGCGCCAGGCACAAAAATGGCCATACGGCTGGAGATGGGTCCCCTGCCAAAAGGGCCAGCAGGGAAAACTATGCCTTGTTCTAAAGCTCTTTGGGAACCGCTTGCGTAGCCCCACAGACCTGGGGGCTGCGGGCTTTCCTGCTGCCTTCAGCCTCAAAGCCACCCTTTCCCACTTGGCGCCGCGCCAGGCACAAAAATGGCCATACGGCTGGAGATGGGTCCCCCGCCCAAAGAGCCAGCAGGGAAAACTATGCCTTGTTCTAAAGCTCTTTGGGAACCGCTTGCGTAGCCCCACAGACCTGGGGGCTGCAGGCTCTCCTGCTGCCTTCAGACTCAAAGCCACCCTTTCCCACTTGGCCCCGCGCCAGGCACAAAAATGGCCTATGGCTGGAGATGGGTCCCCCGCCCAAAGAGCCAGCAGGGAAAACTATGCCTTGTTCTAAAGCTCTTTGGGAACCGCTTGCGTAGCCCCACAGACCTGGGGGCTGCGGGCTTTCCTGCTGCCTTCAGCCTCGACACCACCCTTTCCCACTTGGCGCCGCGCCAGGCACAAAAATGGCCATACGGCTGGAGATGGGTACCCCGCCCAAAGAGCCAGCAGGGAAAACTATGCCTTGTTCTAAAGCTCTTTGGGAACCACTTGCGTAGCGCCACAGACCTGGGGGCTGTGGGCTTTCCTGCTGCCTTCAGCCTCGACACCACCCTTTCCCACTTGGCACTGCGCCAGGCACAAAAATGGCCATACGGCTGGAGATGGGTCCCCCGCCCAAAGAGCCAGCAGGGAAAACTATGCCTTGTTCTAAAGCTCTTTGGGAACCGCTTGCGTAGCCGCACAGACCTGGGGGCTGTGGGCTTTCCTGCTGCCTTCAGCCTCGACACCACCCTTTCCCACTTGGCGCCGCGCCAGGCACAAAAATGGCCATACGGCTGGAGATGGGTCCCCCGCCCAAAGAGCCAGCAGGGAAAACTATGCCTTGTTCTAAAGCTCTTTGGGAACCGCTTGCGTAGCCCCACAGACCTGGGGGCTGCAGGCTTTGCTCCTGCCTTCAGCCTCAAAACCACCCTTTCCCACTTGGCGCCGCGCCAGGCACAAAAATGGCCATACGGCTGGAGATGGGTCCCCCGCCCAAAGAGCCAGCAGGGAAAACTATGCCTTGTTCTAAAGCTCTTTGGGAACCGCTTGCGTAGCCCCACAGACCTGGGGGCTGCGGGCTTTGCTGCTGCCTTCAGCCTCAAAGCCACCCTTTCCCACTTGGCGCCGCGCCAGGCACAAAAATGGCCATACGGCTGGAGATGGGTCGACCGCCCTAAGAGCCAGCAGGGAAAACTATGCCTTGTTCTAAAGCTCTTTGGGAACCGCTTGCTTGGCCCCACAGACCTGGGGGCTGCGGGCTTTGCTGCTGCCTTCAGCCTCGACACCACCCTTTCCCACTTGGCGCCGCGCCAGGCACAAAAATGGCCATACGGCTGGAGATGGGTCCCATGCCCAAAGAGCCAGCAGGGAAAACTATGCCTTGTTCTAAAGCTCTTTGGGAACCGCTTGCGTAGCCCCACAGACCTGGGGGCTGCAGGCTCTCCTGCTGCCTTCAGCCTCAAAGCCACCCTTTCCCACTTGGCCCCGCGCCAGGCACAAAAATGGCCTATGGCTGGAGATGGGTCCCCTGCCCAAAGAGCCAGCAGGGAAAACTATGCCTTGTTCTAAAGCTCTTTGGGAACCGCTTGCGTAGCCCCACAGACGTGGGGGCTGCGGGCTTTCCTGCTGCCTTCAGCCTCGACACCACCCTTTCCCACTTGGCGCCGCGCCAGGCACAAAAATGGCCATACGGCTGGAGATGGGTCCCCCGCCCAAAGAGCCAGCAGGGAAAACTATGCCTTGTTCTAAAGCTCTTTGGGAACCGCTTGCGTAGCCCCAAAGATCTGGGGGCTGCGGGCTTTCCTGCTGCCTTCAGCCTCGACACCACCCTTTCCCACTTGGCACTGCGCCAGGCACAAAAATGGCCATACGGCTGGAGATGGGTCCCCCGCCCAAAGAGCCAGCAGGGAAAACTATGCCTTGTTCTAAAGCTCTTTGGGAACCGCTTGCGTAGCCCCACAGACCTGGGGGCTGCGGGCTTTCCTGCTGCCTTCAGCCTCGACACCACCCTTTCCCACTTGGCACTGCGCCAGGCACAAAAATGGCCTATGGCTGGAGATGGGTCCCCCGCCCAAAGAGCCAGCAGGGAAAACTATGCCTTGTTCTAAAGCTCTTTGGGAACCGCTTGCGTAGCCCCACAGACCTGGGGGCTGTGGGCTTTCCTGCTGCCTTCAGCCTCGACACCACCCTTTCCCACTTGGCGCCGCGCCAGGCACAAAAATGCCCATACGGCTGGAGATGGGTCCCCCGCCCAAAGAGCCAGCAGGGAAAACTATGCCTTGTTCTAAAGCTCTTTGGGAACCGCTTGCGTAGCCCCACAGACCTGGGGGCTGGAGCCTTTGCTGCTGCCTTCAGCCTCAAAACCACCCTTTCCCACTTGGCGCCGCGCCAGGCACAAAAATGGCCTATGGCTGGAGATGGGTCCCCCGCCCAACGAACAAGCAGGGAAAACTATGCCTTGTTCTAAAGCTCTTTGGGAACCGCTTGCGTAGCCCCACAGACCTGGGGGCTGCAGGCTTTCCTGCTGCCTTCAGCCTCAAAGCCACCCTTTCCCACTTGGAGCTACGCCAGGCACAAAAATGGCCATACGGCTGGAGATGGGTCCCCCGCCCAAAGAGCCAGCAGGGAAAACTATGCCTTGTTCTAAATCTCTTTGGGAACCACTTGCGTAGCCCCACAGACCTGGGGGCTGCGGGCTTTCCTGCTGCCTTCAGCCTCGACACCACCCTTTCCCACTTGGCGCCACGCCAGGCACAAAAATGGCCATACGGCTGGAGATGGGTCCCCCGCCCAAAGAGCCAGCAGGGAAAACTATGCCTTGTTCTAAAGCTCTTTGGGAACCGCATGCGTAACCCAACAGATCTTGGGCCTGTGGGCTTTCCTGCTGCCTTCAGCCTAGACAACACTCTTTCCCACTAGGTGCCTCGCACACACACAAATGGCCATACGGCTGGAGATGGGTCCCCTGCCCAAGGAGCCAGCAGGGAAAACTATGCCTTGTTCTAAAGCTCTTTGGGAACCGCTTGCTTGGCCCCACAGACCTGGGGGCTGCAGGCTTTCTTGCTGCCTTCAGCCTCGACACCACCCTTTCCCTTTTGGCACCGCGTCAGGCACAAAAATGGCCTATGGATGGAGATGGGTCCCATGCCCAAAGAGCCAGCAGGGAAAACTATGCCTTGTTCTAAAGCTCTTTGGGAACCGCTTGAGTAGCCCCACAGACCTGGGGGCTGCAGGCTTTGCTGCTGCCTTCAGCCTCAAAACCACCCTTTCCCACTTGGCACCGCGCCAGGCACAAAAATGGCCTATGGCTGGAGATGGGTGCCCCGCCCAAAGAGCCAGCAGGGAAAACTATGCCTTGTTCTAAAGCTCTTTGGGAACCGCTTGCGTAGCCCCACAGACCTGGGGGCTGCGGGCTTTCCTGCTGCCTTCAGCCTCGACAACACCCTTTCCCACTTGGCGCCGCGCCAGGCACAAAAATGCCCATACGGCTGGAGATGGGTCCCCCGCCCAAAGAGCCAGCAGGGAAAACTATGCCTTGTTCTCAAGCTCTTTGGGAACCGCTTGCTTGGCCCCACAGACCTGGGGGCTGCGGGCTTTGCTGCTGCCTTCAGCCTCGACACCACCCTTTCCCACTTGGCGCCGCGCCAGGCACAAAAATGGCCATACGGCTGGAGATGGGTCCCCCGCCCAAAGAGCCAGCAGGGAAAACTATGCCTTGTTCTAAAGCTCTTTGGGAACCGCTTGCGTAGCCCCACAGACCTGGGGGCTGCAGGCTCTCCTGCTGCCTTCAGACTCAAAGCCACCCTTTCCCACTTGGCCCCGCGCCAGGCACAAAAATGGCCTATGGCTGGAGATGGGTCCCCTGCCCAAAGAGGCAGCAGGGAAAACTATGCCTTGTTCTAAAGCTCTTTGGGAACCGCTTGCGTAGCCCCACAGACCTGGGGGCTGCGGGCTTTCCTGCTGCCTTCAGCCTCGACACCACCCTTTCCCACTTGGCGCCGCGCCAGGCACAAAAATGCCCATACGGCTGGAGATGGGTCCCCCGCCCAAAGAGCCAGCAGGGAAAACTATGCCTTGTTCTCAAGCTCTTTGGGAACCACTTGCGTAGCGCCACAGACCTGGGTGCTGCAGGCTTTCCTGCTGCTTTCAGCCTCGACACCACCCTTTCCCACTTGGCACTGCGCCAGGCACAAAAATGGCCATACGGCTGGAGATGGGTCCCCCGCCCAAAGAGCCAGCAGGGAAAACTATGCCTTGTTCTAAAGCTCTTTGGGAACCACTTGCGTAGCCCCACAGACCTGGGGGCTGCGGGCTTTCCTGCTGCCTTCAGCCTCGACACCACCCTTTCCCACTTGGCGCCGCGCCAGGCACAAAAAAAGCCATACGGCTGGAGATGGGTCCCCCGCCCAAAGAGCCAGCAGGGAAAACTATGCCTTGTTCTAAAGCTCTTTGGGAACCGCTTGCGTAGCCCCACAGACCTGGGGGCTGCGGGCTTTCCTGCTGCCTTCAGCCTCAAAACCACCCTTTCCCACTTGGCGCCGCGCCAGGCACAAAAATGGCCTATGGCTGGAGATGGGTCCCCCGCCCAACGAACAAGCAGGGAAAACTATGCCTTGTTCTAAAGCTCTTTGGGAACCGCTTGCGTAGCCCCACAGATCTTGGGCCTGTGGGCTTTCCTGCTGCCTTCAGCCTAGACAACACCCTTTCCCACTAGGTGCCTCGCTACGCACACAAATGGCCATACGGCTGGAGATGGGTCCCCTGCCCAAGGAGCCAGCAGGGAAAACTATGCCTTGTTCTAAAGCTCTTTGGGAACCGCTTGCTTGGCCCCACAGACGTGGGGGCTGCAGGCTTTCTTGCTGCCTTCAGCCTCGACACCACACTTTCCCTTTTGGCACCGCGTCAGGCACAAAAATGGCCTATGGATGGAGATGGGTCCCCTGCCCAAAGAGCCAGCAGGGAAAACTATGCCTTGTTCTAAAGCTCTTTGGGAACCGCTTGCGTAGCCCCACAGACCTGGGGGCTGCAGGCTTTGCTGCTGCCTTCAGCCTCGACACCACCCTTTCCCACTTGGCACCGCGCCAGGCACAAAAATGGCCTATGGCTGGAGATGGGTGCCCCGCCCAAAGAGCCAGCAGGGAAAACTATGCCTTGTTCTAAAGCTCTTTCAGAACCGCTTGCGTAGCCCCCAGACCTGGGGGCTGCAGGCTTTCTTGCTGCCTTCAGCCTCGACAGCACACTTTCCCACTTGGCACCGCGCCAGGCACAAAAATGGCCTATGGCTGGAGATGGGTCCCCTGCCCAAGGAGCCAGCAGGGAAAACTATGCCTTGTTCTAAAGCTCTTTGGGAACCGCTTGCGTAGCCCCACAGACCTGGGGGCTGTGGGCTTTCCTGCTGCCTTCAGCCTCAAAGCCACCCTTTCCCACTTGGCGCCGCGCCAGACTCAAAAATGGCCTATGGCTGGAGATGGGTCCCCCGCCCAAAGAGTCAGCAGGGAAAACTATGCCTTGTTCTAAAGCTCTTTTTGAACCGCTTGGATAGCCCCACAGACCTGGGGGCTGCAGGCTCTCCTGCTGCCTTCAGCCTCGACACCACCCTTTCCCACTTGGCGCCGCGCCAGGCACAAAAATGGCCTATGGCTGGAGATGGGTCCCATGCCCAAAGAGCCAGCAGGGAAAACTATGCCTTGTTCTAAAGCTCTTTGGGAACCGCTTGCGTAGCCCCACAGACCTGGGGGCTGTGGGATTTCCTGCTGCCTTCAGACTCGACACCACCCTTTCCCACTTGGCGCCGCGCCAGGCTCAAAAATGGCCATACGGCTGGAGATGGGTGCCCCGCCCAAAGAGCCAGCAGGGAAAACTATGCCTTGTTCTAAAGCTCTTTGGGAACCGCTTGCGTAGCCCCACAGACCTGGGGGCTGCGGGCTTTCCTGCTGCCTTCAGCCTCGACAACACCCTTTCCCACTTGGCGCCGCGCCAGGCACAAAAATAGCTATACGGCTGGAGATGGGTCCCATGCCCAAAGAGCCAGCAGGGAAAACTATGCCTTGTTCTAAAGCTCTTTGGGAACCGCTTGCGTAGCCCCCAGACTTGGGGGCTGCAGGCTTTCTTGCTGCCTTCAGCCTCGACAGCACCCTTTCCCACTTGGCACCGCGTCACTCACAAAAATGGCCTATGGCTGGAGATGGGTCCCCCGCCCAAGGAGCCAGCAGGGAAAACTATGCCTTGTTCTAAAGCTCTTTCAGAACCGCTTGCGTAGCCCCACAGACCTGGGGGCTGCGGGCTTTCCTGCTGCCTTCAGCCTCGACACCACCCTTTCCCACTTGGCGCCGCGCCAGGCTCAAAAATGGCCATACGGCTGGAGATGGGTCCCCCACCCAAAGAGCCAGCAGGGAAAACTATGCCTTGTTCTAAAGCTCTTTGTGAACTGCTTGGATAGCCCCACAGACCTGCGGGCTGCAGGCTCTCCTGCTGCCTTCAGCCTCGACACCACCCTTTCCCACTTGGCGCCCTATCAGGCACAAAAATGGCCTATGGCTGGAGATGGGTCCCATGCCCAAAGAGCCAGCAGGGAAAACTATGCCTTGTTCTAAAGCTCTTTGGGAACCGCTTGCGTAGCCCCACAGACCTGGGGGCTGCGGGCTTTCCTGCTACCTTCAGCCTCGACAACACCCTTTCCCACTTGGCGCCGCGCCAGGCACAAAAATAGCTATACGGCTGGAGATGGGTCCCATGCCCAAAGAGCCAGCAGGGAAAACTATGCCTTGTTCTAAAGCTCTTTCAGAACCGCTTGCGTAGCCCCCAGACCTGGGGGCTGCAGGCTTTCTTGCTGCCTTCAGCCTCGACAGCACACTTTCCCACTTGGCACCGCGTCAGTCACAAAAATGGCCTATGGCTGGAGATGGGTCCCCCGCCCAAGGAGCCAGCAGGGAAAACTATGCCTTGTTCTAAAGCTCTTTCAGAACCGCTTGCGTAGCCCCACAGACCTGGGGGCTGCGGGCTTTCCTGCTGCCTTCAGCCTCGACACCACCCTTTCCCACTTGGCGCCGCGCCAGGCTCAAAAATGGCCATACGGCTGGAGATGGGTCCCATGCCCAAAGAGCCAGCAGGGAAAACTATGCCTTGTTCTAAAGCTCTTTCAGAACCGCTTGCGTAGCCCCACAGACCTGGGGGCTGCGGGATTTCCTGCTGCCTTCAGCCTCGACACCACCCTTTCCCACTTGGCGCCGCGCCAGGCACAAAAATGGCCATACGGCTGGAGATGGGTCCCCCGCCCTAAGAGCCAGCAGGGAAAACTATGCCTTGTTCTAAAGCTCTTTGGGAACCGCTTGCGTAGCCCCACAGACCTGGGGGCTGCGGGCTTTCCTGCTGCCTTCAGCCTCGACACCACCCTTTCCCACTTGGAGCCGCGCCAGGCACAAAAATGGCCATACGGCTGGAGATGGGTTCCCCGCTGAAGGAGCCAGCAGGGAAAACTATGCCTTGTTCTAAAGCTCTTTGGGAACCGCTTGCTTGGCCCCACAGACCTGGGGGCTGCAGGCTTTGCTCCTGCCTTCAGCCTCAAAGCCACCCTTTCCCACCTGGCGCCGCGCCAGGCTCAAAAATGGCCATACGGCTGGAGATGGGTCCCCGCCCAGAGAGCCAGCAGGGAAAACTATGCCTTGTTCTAAAGCTCTTTGGGAACCGCTTGCGTAGCCCCACAGACCTGGGGACTGCGGGCTTTCCTGCTGCCTTCAGCCTCGACACCACCCTTTCCCACTTGGCGCCCTATCAGGCACAAAAATGGCCATACGGCTGGAGATGGGTCCCCCGCCCAAAGAGCCAGCAGGGAAAACTATGCCTTGTTCTAAAGCTCTTTGGGAACCGCTTGCGTAGCCCCACAGACCTGGGGGCTGCGGGCTTTCCTGCTGCCTTCAGCCTCGACACCACCCTTTCCCACTTGGCGCCCTATCAGGCACAAAAATGGCCATACGGCTGGAGATGGGTCCCCCGCCCAAAGAGCCAGCAGGGAAAACTATGCCTTGTTCTAAAGGTCTTTGGGAACCGCTTGCGTAGCCCCACAGACCTGGGGGCTGCGGGCTTTGCTGCTGCCTTCAGCCTCAAAGCCACCCTTTCCCACTTGGCGCCGCGCCAGGCACAAAAATGGCCATACGGCTGGAGATGGGTCCCCCGCCCAAAGAGCCAGCAGGGAAAATTATGCCTTGTTTTAAAGCTCTTTGGGAACCGCTTGCGTAGCCCCACAGACCTGGGGGCTGCGGGCTTTCCTGCTGCCTTTAGCCTCGACACAACCCTTTCCCACTTGGCGCCGCGCCAGGCTCAAAAATGGCCATACGGCTGGAGATGGGTCCCCCGCCCAAAGAGCCAGCAGGGAAAACTATGCCTTGTTCTAAAGCTCTTTGGGAACCGCTTGCGTAGCCCCACAGACCTGGGGGCTGCGGGCTTTCCTGCTGCCTTCAGCCTCAAAGCCACCCTTTCCCACTTGGCGCCGTGCCAGGCACAAAAATGGCCATACGGCTGGAGATGGGTCCCCCGCCCAAAGAGCCAGCAGGGAAAACTATGCCTTGTTCTAAAGCTCTTTGGGAACCGCTTGCTTGGCCCCACAGACGTGGGGGCTGCAGTCTTTGCTGCTGCCTTCAGCCTCAACACCACCCTTTCCCACTTGGCGCCGGGCCAGGGACAAAAATGGCCATACGGCTGGAGATGGGTCCCCTGCCAAAAGAGCCAGCAGGGAAAACTATGCCTTGTTCTAAAGCTCTTTGGGAACCGCTTGCGTAGCCCCACAGACCTGGGGGCTGCGGGCTTTCCTGCTGCCTTCAAGCCTCAAAGCCACCCTTTCCCACTGGGCGCCGGGCCAGGCACAAAAATGGCCTATGGCTGGAGATGGGTCCCCTGAACAAAGAGCCAGCAGGGAAAACTATGCCTTGTTCTAAAGCTCTTTGGGAACCACTTGCTTGGCCCCACAGACGTGGGGGCTGCGGGCTTTCCTGCTGCCTTCAGCCTCGACACCACCCTTTCCCACTTGGCGCCGCGCCAGGCACAAAAATGGCCATACGGCTGGAGATGGGTCCCCCCGCCCAAAGAGCCAGCAGGGAAAACTATGCCTTGTTCTAAAGCTCTTTGGGAACCGCTTGCGTAGCCCCACAGACCTGGGGGCTGCGGGCTTTCCTGCTGCCTTCACCCTCAAAACCACCCTTTCCCACTTGGCACTGCTCCAGGCTCAAAAATGGCCATACGGCTGCAGATGGGTCCCCCGCCCAGAGAGCCAGCAGGGAAAACTATGCCTTGTTCTAAAGCTCTTTGGGAACCGCTTGCGTAGCCCCACAGACCTGGGGGCTGCAGGCTTTGCTGCTGCCTTCAGCCTCAAAGCCACCCTTTCCCACTTGGCGCCGGGCCAGGCACAAAAATGGCCATACGGCTGGAGATGGGTCCCCCGCCCAAAGAGCCAGCAGGGAAAACTATGCCTTGTTCTAAAGCTCTTTGGGAACCGCTTGCGTAGCCCCACAGACCTGGGGGCTGCGGGCTTTCCTGCTGCCTTCAGCCTCAAAGCCACCCTTTCCCACTTGGCGCCGTGCCAGGCACAAAAATGGCCATACGGCTGGAGATGGGTCCCCCGCCCAAAGAGCCAGCAGGGAAAACTATGCCTTGTTCTAAAGCTCTTTGGGAACCGCTTGCTTGGCCCCACAGACGTGGGGGCTGCAGACTTTCCTGCTGCCTTCAGCCTCAACACCACCCTTTCCCACTTGGCGCCGGGCCAGGGACAAAAATGGCCATACGGCTGGAGATGGGTCCCCTGCCAAAAGAGCCAGCAGGGAAAACTATGCCTTGTTCTAAAGCTCTTTGGGAACCGCTTGCGTAGCCCCACAGACCTGGGGGCTGCGGGCTTTCCTGCTGCCTTCAGATTCAAAGCCACCCTTTCCCTCTTGGGGCTTCGCCAGGCACAAAAATGGCCATACGGCTGGAGATGGGTCCCCCGCCCAAAGAGCGAGCAGGGAAAACTATGCCTTGTTCTAAAGCTCTTTGGGAACCACTTGCGTAGCTCCACAGACCTGGGGGCTGCGGGCTTTCCTGCTGCCTTCAGCCTCGACACCACCCTTTCCCACTTGGCGCCGCGCCAGGCTCAAAAATGGCCATACGGCTGGAGATGGGTCCCCCGCCCTAAGAGCCAGCAGGGAAAACTATGCCTTGTTCTAAAGCTCTTTGGGAACCGCTTGCGTAGCCCCACAGACCTGGGGGCTGCAGGCTTTGCTCCTGCCTTCAGCCTCAAAGCCACCCTTTCCCACCTGGCGCCGCGCCAGGCTCAAAAATGGCCATACGGCTGGAGATGGGTCCCCGCCCAGAGAGCCAGCAGGGAAAACTATGCCTTGTTCTAAAGCTCTTTGGGAACCACTTGCGTAGCCCCACAGACCTGGGGACTGCGGGCTTTCCTGCTGCCTTCAGCCTCGACACCACCCTTTCCCACTTGGCGCCCTATCAGGCACAAAAATGGCCATACGGCTGGAGATGGGTCCCCCGCCCAAAGAGCCAGCAGGGAAAACTATGCCTTGTTCTAAAGCTCTTTGGGAACCGCTTGCGTAGCCCCACAGACCTGGGGGCTGCGGGCTTTCCTGCTGCCTTCAGCCTCGACACCACCCTTTCCCACTTGGCGCCCTATCAGGCACAAAAATGGCCATACGGCTGGAGATGGGTCCCCCGCCCAAAGAGCCAGCAGGGAAAACTATGCCTTGTTCTAAAGGTCTTTGGGAACCGCTTGCGTAGCCCCACAGACCTGGGGGCTGCGGGCTTTGCTGCTGCCTTCAGCCTCAAAGCCACCCTTTCCCACTTGGCGCCGCGCCAGGCACAAAAATGGCCATACGGCTGGAGATGGGTCCCCCGCCCAAAGAGCCAGCAGGGAAAATTATGCCTTGTTTTAAAGCTCTTTGGGAACCGCTTGCGTAGCCCCACAGACCTGGGGGCTGCGGGCTTTCCTGCTGCCTTTAGCCTCGACACAACCCTTTCCCACTTGGCGCCGCGCCAGGCTCAAAAATGGCCATACGGCTGGAGATGGGTCCCCCGCCCAAAGAGCCAGCAGGGAAAACTATGCCTTGTTCTAAAGCTCTTTGGGAACCGCTTGCGTAGCCCCACAGACCTGGGGGCTGCGGGCTTTCCTTCTGCCTTCAGATTCAAAGCCACCCTTTCCCTCTTGGGGCTTCGCCAGGCACAAAAATGGCCATACGGCTGGAGATGGGTCCCCCGCCCAAAGAGCGAGCAGGGAAAACTATGCCTTGTTCTAAAGCTCTTTGGGAACCACTTGCGTAGCTCCACAGACCTGGGGGCTGCGGGCTTTCCTGCTGTCTTCAGCCTCGACACCACCCTTTCCCACTTGGCGCCGCGCCAGGCTCAAAAATGGCCATACGGCTGGAGATGGGTCCCCCGCCCTAAGAGCCAGCAGGGAAAACTATGCCTTGTTCTAAAGCTCTTTGGGAACCGCTTGTGTAGCCCCACAGACCTGGGGGCTGCAGGCTTTGCTCCTGCCTTCAGCCTCAAAGCCACCCTTTCCCACCTGGCGCCGCGCCAGGCTCAAAAATGGCCATACGGCTGGAGATGGGTCCCCGCCCAGAGAGCCAGCAGGGAAAACTATGCCTTGTTCTAAAGCTCTTTGGGAACCGCTTGCGTAGCCCCACAGACCTGGGGGCTGCGGGCTTTCCTGCTGCATTCAGACTCGACACCACCCTTTCCCACTTGGCGCCCTATCAGGCACAAAAATGGCCATACGGCTGGAGATGGGTCCCCCGCCCAAAGAGCCAGCAGGGAAAAATATGCCTTGTTCTAAAGGTCTTTGGGAACCGCTTGCGTAGCCCCACAGACCTGGGGGCTGCGGGCTTTGCTGCTGCCTTCAGCCTCAAAGCCACCCTTTCCCACTTGGCGCCGCGCCAGGCACAAAAATGGCCATACGGCTGGAGATGGGTCCCCCGCCCAAAGAGCCAGCAGGGAAAATTATGCCTTGTTTTAAAGCTCTTTGGGAACCGCTTGCGTAGCCCCACAGACCTGGGGGCTGCGGGCTTTCCTGCTGCCTTTAGCCTCGACACAACCCTTTCCCACTTGGCGCCGCGCCAGGCTCAAAAATGGCCATACGGCTGGAGATGGGTCCCCCGCCCAGAGAGCCAGCAGGGAAAACTATGCCTTGTTCTAAAGCTCTTTGGGAACCGCTTGCGTAGCCCCACAGACCTGGGGGCTGCGGGCTTTTCTGCTGCCTTCAAGCCTCAAAGCCACCCTTTCCCACTGGGCGCCGGGCCAGGCACAAAAATGGCCTATGGCTGGAGATGGGTCCCCCGAACAAAGAGCCAGCAGGGAAAACTATGCCTTGTTCTAAAGCTCTTTGGGAACTGCTTGCGTAGCCCCACAGACCTGGGGGCTGCAGGCTTTCCTGCTGCCTTCAGCCTCAAAGCCACCCTTTCCCACTTGGCGCCCTATCAAGCACAAAAATGGCCTATGGCTGGAGATGGGTCCCAGGCCCAAAGAGCCAGCAGGGAAAACTATGCCTTGTTCTAAAGCTCTTTGGGAACCGCTTGCTTGGCCCCACAGACGTGGGGGCTGCGGGCTTTCCTGCTGCCTTCAGCCTCGACACCACCCTTTCCCACTTGGCGCCGCGCCAGGCACAAAAATGGCCATACGGCTGGAGATGGGTCCCATGCCCAAAGAGCCAGCAGGGAAAACTATGCCTTGTTCTAAAGCTCTTTGGGAACCGCTTGCGTAGCCCCACAGACCTGGGGGCTGCGGGCTTTCCTGCTGCCTTCACCCTCAAAACCACCCTTTCCCACTTGGCACTGCTCCAGGCTCAAAAATGGCCATACGGCTGCAGATGGGTCCCCCGCCCAGAGAGACAGCAGGGAAAACTATGCCTTGTTCTAAAGCTCTTTGGGAACCGCTTGCGTAGCCCCACAGACCTGGGGGCTGCAGGCTTTGCTGCTGCCTTCAGCCTCAAAGCCACCCTTTCCCACTTGGCGCCGCGCCAGGCACAAAAATGGCCATACGGCTGGAGATGGGTCCCCCGCCCAAAGAGCCAGCAGGGAAAACTATGCCTTGTTCTAAAGCTCTTTGGGAACCGCTTGCGTAGCCCCACAGACCTGGGGGCTGTGGGCTTTGCTGCTGCCTTCAGCCTCAAAGCCACCCTTTCCCACTTGGCGCCGTGCCAGGCACAAAAATGGCCATACGGCTGGAGATGGGTCCCCCGCCCAGAGAGCCAGCAGGGAAAACTATGCCTTGTTCTAAAGCTCTTTGGGAACCGCTTGCTTGGCCCCACAGACCTGGGGGCTGCAGTCTTTGCTGCTGCCTTCAGCCTCAACACCACCCTTTCCCACTTGGCGCCGGGCCAGGGACAAAAATGGCCATACGGCTGGAGATGGGTCCCCTGCCAAAAGAGCCAGCAGGGAAAACTATGCCTTGTTCTAAAGCTCTTTGGGAACCGCTTGCATAGCCCCACAGACCTGGGGGCTACAGGCTTTCCTGCTCTCTTCAGCCTCAAAACCACCCTTTCCCACTACGCACCGCGCCAGGCACAAAAATGGCCATACGGCTGGACATGTGTCCCCCGCCCAAAGAGCCAGCAGGGAAAACTATGCCTTGTTCTAAAGCTCTTTGGGAACCGCTTGCTTGGCCCCACAGACGTGGGGGCTGCGGGCTTTCCTGCTGCCTTCAGCCTCAAAACCACCCTATGCCACTACGCACCGCGTCAGGCACAAAAATAGCCATACGGCTGGAGATGGGTCCCCCACCCAAAGAGCCAGCAGGGAAAACTATGCCTTGTTCTAAAGCTCTTTGGGAACCGCTTGCGTAGCCCCACAGACCTGGGGGCTGCGGGCTTTCCTGCTGCCTTCAGCCTCGATACCACCATTTCCCACTTGGCGCTGCGCCATGCACAAAAATGGCCATACGGCTGGAGATGGGTCCCCCGCCCAAAGAGCCAGCAGGGAAAACTATGCCTTGTTCTAACGCTCTTTGGGAACCGCTTGCGTAGCCCCACAGACCTGGGGGCTGCGGGCTTTCCTGCTGCCTTTAGCCTCGACACCACCCTTTCCCTCTTGGCGCCGCGCCAGGCACAAAAATGGCCGTATGGCTGGAGATGGGTCCCCCGCCCAAAGAGCCAGCAGGGAAAACTATGCCTTGTTCTAAAGCTCTTTGGGAACCGCTTGCGTAGCCGCACAGACCTGGGGGCTGCGGGCTTTCCTGCTGCCTTCAGCCTCAAAGCCACCCTTTCCCACTTTGCGCCGGGCCAGGCACAAAAATGGCCATACGGCTGGAGATGGGTCCCCCGCCCAAAGAGCCAGCAGGGAAAACTATGCCTTGTTCTAAAGCTCTTTGGGAACCGCTTGCGTAGCCCCACAGACCTTGGGGCTGCGGGCTTTCCTGCTGCCTTCAGCCTCGACAGCACCCTTTCCCACTTGGCTTCGCGCCAGGCACAAAAATGGCCTATGGCTGGAGATGGGTCCCATGCCCTAAGAGCCAGCTGGGAAAACTATGCCTTGTTCTAAAGCTCTTTGGGAACCGCTTGCGTAGCACAACAGACCTGGGGGCTGCAGGCTTTGCTCCTGCCTTCAGCCTCAAAGCCACCCTTTCCCACCTGGCGCCGCGCCAGGCTCAAAAATGGCCATACGGCTGGAGATGGGTCCCCCGCCCAGAGAGCCAGCAGGGAAAACTATGCCTTGTTCTAAAGCTCTTTGGGAACCGCTTGCGTAGCCCCACAGACCTGGGGGCTGCGGGCTTTCCTGCTGTCTTCAGCCTCAAAGCAACCCTTTCCCACTTGGCGCCCTATCAAGCACAAAAATGGCCTATGGCTGGAGATGTGTCCCATGCCCAAAGAGCCAGCAGGGAAAACTATGCCTTGTTCTAAAGCTCTTTGGGAACCGCTTGCGTAGCCGCACAGACCTGGGGGCTGCGGGCTTTCCTGCTGCCTTCAGCCTCAAAACCACCCTTTCCCACTTGGCCCCCGGCCAGGCACAAAAATGGCCATACGGCTGGAGATGGGTCCCCCGCCCAAAGAGCCAGCAGGGAAAACTATGCCTTGTTCTAAAGCTCTTTGGGAACCGCTTGCGTAGCCCCACAGACCTGGGGGCTGCAGGCTTTGCTGCTGCCTTCAGCCTCAAAACCACCCTTTCCCACTTGGCGCTGCGCCAGGCACAAAAATGGCCATATGGCTGGAGATGGGTCCCCCGCCCAAAGAGCCAGCAGGGAAAATTATGCCTTGTTCTAAAGCTCTTTGGGAACCGCTTGCGTAGCCCCACAGACCTGGGGGCTGCGGGCTTTCCTGCTGCCTTTAGCCTCGACACAACCCTTTCCCACTTGGCGCCGCGCCAGGCTCAAAAATGGCCATACGGCTGGAGATGGGTCCCCCGCCCAGAGAGCCAGCAGGGAAAACTATGCCTTGTTCTAAAGCTCTTTGGGAACCGCTTGCGTAGCCCCACAGACCTGGGGGCTGCGGGCTTTCCTGCTGCCTTCAAGCCTCAAAGCCACCCTTTCCCACTGGGCGCCGGGCCAGCCACAAAAATGGCCTATGGCTGGAGATGGGTCCCCCGAACAAAGAGCCAGCAGGGAAAACTATGCCTTGTTCTAAAGCTCTTTGGGAACCGCTTGCGTAGCCCCACAGACCTGGGGGCTGCAGGCTTTCCTGCTGCCTTCAGCCTCAAAGCCACCCTTTCCCACTTGGCGCCCTATCAAGCACAAAAATGGCCATACGGCTGGAGATGGGTCCCCGGCCCAAAGAGCCAGCAGGGAAAACTATGCCTTGTTCTAAAGCTCTTTGGGAACCGCTTGCTTGGCCCCACAGACGTGGGGGCTGCGGGCTTTCCTGCTGCCTTCAGCCTCGACACCACCCTTTCCCACTTGGCGCCGCGCCAGGGACAAAAATGGCCATACGGCTGGAGATGGGTCCCCCGCCCAAAGAGCCAGCAGGGAAAACTATGCCTTGTTCTAAAGCTCTTTGGGAACCGCTTGCGTAGCCCCACAGACCTGGGAGCTGCGGGCTTTCCTGCTGCCTTCAGATTCAAAGCCACCCTTTCCGTCTTGGGGCTTCGCCAGGCACAAAAATGGCCATACGGCTGGAGATGGGTCCCCCACCCAAAGAGCGAGCAGGGAAAACTATGCCTTGTTCTAAAGCTCTTTGGGAACCGCTTGCGTAGCCCCACAGACCTGGGGGCTGCGGGCTTTCCTCCTGCCTTCAGCCTCGACATCACCCTTTCCCACTTGGCGCCGCGCCAGGCTCAAAAATGGCCATACGGCTGGAGATGGGTCCCCCGCCCTAAGAGCCAGCAGGGAAAACTATGCCTTGTTCTAAAGCCCTTTGGGAACCGCTTGCGTAGCCCCACAGACCTGGGGGCTGCAGGCTTTGCTCCTGCCTTCAGCCTCAAAGCCACCCTTTCCCACCTGGCGCCGCGCCAGGCTCAAAAATGGCCATACGGCTGGAGATGGGTCCCCCGCCCAGAGAGCCAGCAGGGAAAACTATGCCTTGTTCTAAAGCTCTTTGGGAACCGCTTGCGTAGCCCCACAGACCTGGGGACTGCGGGCTTTCCTGCTGCCTTCAGCCTCGACACCACCCTTTCCCACTTGGCGCCGCGCCAGGCACAAAAATGGCCATACGGCTGGAGATGGGTCCCCCGCCCAAAGAGCCAGCAGGGAAAACTATGCCTTGTTCTAAAGCTCTTTGGGAACCGCTTGCATAGCCCCACAGACCTGGGGGCTGCAGGCTTTCCTGCTGTCTTCAGCCTCAAAGCCACCCTTTCCCACTTGGCGCCCTATCAGGCACAAAAATGGCCATACGGCTGGAGATGGGTCCCCCGCCCAAAGAGCCAGGACGGAAAACTATGCCTTGTTCTAAAGCTCTTTGGGAACCGCTTGCGTAGCCCCACAGACCTGGGGGCTGCGGGCTTTCCTGCTGCCTTCAGCCTCGACACCACCCTTTCCCACTTGGCGCCCTATCAGGCACAAAAATGGCCATACGGCTGGAGATGTGTCCCCCGCCCAAAGAGCCAGCAGGGAAAACTATGCCTTGTTCTAAAGCTCTTTTGGAACCGCTTGCGTAGCCCCACAGACCTGGGGGCTGCGGGCTTTGCTGCTGCCTTCAGCCTCAAAGCCACCCTTTCCCACTTGGCGCCGCGCCAGGCACAAAAATGGCCATACGGCTGGAGATGGGTCCCCTGCCCAAAGAGCCAGCAGGGAAAATTATGCCTTGTTCTAAAGCTCTTTGGGAACCGCTTGCGTAGCCCCACAGACCTGGGGGCTGCGGGCTTTCCTGCTGCCTTCACCCTCAAAACCACCCTTTCCCACTTGGCGCCGCGCCAGTCTCAAAAATGGCCATACGGCTGGAGATGGGTCCCCCGCCCAGAGAGCCAGCAGGGAAAACTATGCCTTGTTCTAAAGCTCTTTGGGAACCGCTTGCGTAGCCCCACAGACCTGGGGGCTGCGGGCTTTCCTGCTGCCTTCAAGCCTCAAAGCCACCCTTTCCCACTGGGCGCCGGGCCAGGCACAAAAATGGCCTATGGCTGGAGATGGGTCCCCCGAACAAAGAGCCAGCAGGGAAAACTATGCCTCGTTCTAAAGCTCTTTGGGAACTGCTTGCGTAGCCCCACAGACCTGGGGGCTGCAGGCTTTGCTGCTGCCTTCAGCCTCAAAGCCACCCTTTCCCACTTGGCGCCGGGCCAGGCACAAAAATGGCCATACGGCTGGAGATGGGTCCCCCGCCCAAAGAGCCAGCAGGGAAAACTATGCCTTGTTCTAAAGCTCTTTGGGAACCGCTTGCGTAGCCGCACAGACCTGGGGGCTGCGGGCTTTGCTGCTGCCTTCAGCCTCAAAGCCACCCTTTCCCACTTGGCGCCGTGCCAGGCACAAAAATGGCCATACGGCTGGAGATGGGTCCCCCGCCCAAAGAGCCAGCAGGGAAAACTATGCCTTGTTCTAAAGCTCTTTGGGAACCGCTTGCGTAGCCGCACAGACCTGGGGGCTGCGGGCTTTGCTGCTGCCTTCAGCCTCAAAGCCACCCTTTCCCACTTGGCGCCGTGCCAGGCACAAAAATGGCCATACGGCTGGAGATGGGTCCCCCGCCCAAAGAGCCAGCAGGGAAAACTATGCCTTGTTCTAAAGCTCTTTGGGAACCGCTTGCTTGGCCCCACAGACCTGGGGGCTGCAGTCTTTGCTGCTGCCTTCAGCCTCAACACCACCCTTTCCCACTTGGCGCCGGGCCAGGGACAAAAATGGCCATACGGCTGGAGATGGGTCCCCCACCCAAAGAGCCAGCAGGGAAAACTATGCCTTGTTCTAAAGCTCTTTGGGAACCGCTTGCGTAGCCCCACAGACCTGGGGGCTGCGGGCTTTCCTGCTGTCTTCAGCCTCAAAGCAACCCTTTCCCACTTGGCTTCGCGCCAGGCACAAAAATGGCCTATGGCTGGAGATGGGTCCCATGCCCTAAGAGCCAGCTGGGAAAACTATGCCTTGTTCTAAAGCTCTTTGGGAACCGCTTGCGTAGCACCACAGACCTGGGGGCTGCAGGCTTTGCTCCTGCCTTCAGCCTCGACACCACCCTTTCCCACTTGGTGCCTCGCCAGGCCCAAAAATGGCCATACAGCTGGAGATGTGTCCCCCGCCCAGAGAGCCAGCAGGGAAAACTATGCCTTGTTCTAAAGCTCTTTGGGAACCGCTTGCGTAGCCCCACAGACCTGGGGGCTGCGGGCTTTCCTGCTGTCTTCAGCCTCAAAGCAACCCTTTCCCACTTGGCGCCCTATCAGGCACAAAAATGGCCATACGGCTGGAGATGGGTCCCCCGCCCAAAGAGCCAGGACGGAAAACTATGCCTTGTTCTAAAGCTCTTTGGGAACCGCTTGCGTAGCCCCACAGACCTGGGGGCTGCGGGCTTTCCTGCTGCCTTCAGCCTCGACACCACCCTTTCCCGCTTGGCGCCCTATCAGGCACAAAAATGGCCATACGGCTGGAGATGTGTCCCCCGCCCAAAGAGCCAGCAGGGAAAACTATGCCTTGTTCTAAAGCTCTTTTGGAACCGCTTGCGTAGCCCCACAGACCTGGGGGCTGCGGGCTTTGCTGCTGCCTTCAGCCTCAAAGCCACCCTTTCCCACTTGGCGCCGCGCCAGGCACAAAAATGGCCATACGGCTGGAGATGGGTCCCCTGCCCAAAGAGCCAGCAGGGAAAATTATGCCTTGTTCTAAAGCTCTTTGGGAACCGCTTGCGTAGCCCCACAGACCTGGGGGCTGCGGGCTTTCCTGCTGCCTTCACCCTCAAAACCACCCTTTCCCACTTGGCGCCGCGCCAGGCTCAAAAATGGCCATACGGCTGGAGATGGGTCCCCCGCCCAGAGAGCCAGCAGGGAAAACTATGCCTTGTTCTAAAGCTCTTTGGGAACCGCTTGCGTAGCCCCACAGACCTGGGGGCTGCGGGCTTTCCTGCTGCCTTCAAGCCTCAAAGCCACCCTTTCCCACTGGGCGCCGGGCCAGGCACAAAAATGGCCTATGGCTGGAGATGGGTCCCCCGAACAAAGAGCCAGCAGGGAAAACTATGCCTCGTTCTAAAGCTCTTTGGGAACTGCTTGCGTAGCCCCACAGACCTGGGGGCTGCAGGCTTTGCTGCTGCCTTCAGCCTCAAAGCCACCCTTTCCCACTTGGCGCCCTATCAGGCACAAAAATGGCCATACGGCTGGAGATGGGTCCCCCGCCCAAAGAGCCAGCAGGGAAAACTATGCCTTGTTCTAAAGCTCTTTGGGAACCGCTTGCGTAGCCGCACAGACCTGGGGGCTGCGGGCTTTGCTGCTGCCTTCAGCCTCAAAGCCACCCTTTCCCACTTGGCGCCGTGCCAGGCACAAAAATGGCCATACGGCTGGAGATGGGTCCCCCGCCCAAAGAGCCAGCAGGGAAAACTATGCCTTGTTCTAAAGCTCTTTGGGAACCGCTTGCTTGGCCCCACAGACCTGGGGGCTGCAGTCTTTGCTGCTGCCTTCAGCCTCAACACCACCCTTTCCCACTTGGCGCCGGGCCAGGGACAAAAATGGCCATACGGCTGGAGATGGGTCCCCCACCCAAAGAGCCAGCAGGGAAAACTATGCCTTGTTCTAAAGCTCTTTGGGAACCGCTTGCGTAGCCCCACAGACCTTGGGGCTGCGGGCTTTCCTGCTGCCTTCAGCCTCTACAGCACCCTTTCCCACTTGGCTTCGCGCCAGGCACAAAAATGGCCTATGGCTGGAGATGGGTCCCATGCCCTAAGAGCCAGCTGGGAAAACTATGCCTTGTTCTAAAGCTCTTTGGGAACCGCTTGCGTAGCACCACAGACCTGGGGGCTGCAGGCTTTGCTCCTGCCTTCAGCCTCAAAGCCACCCTTTCCCACCTGGCGCCGCGCCAGGCACAAAAATGGCCATACGGCTGGAGATGGGTCCCCCGCCCAGAGAGCCAGCAGGGAAAACTATGCCTTGTTCTAAAGCTCTTTGGGAACCGCTTGCGTAGCCCCACAGACCTGGGGGCTGCGGGCTTTCCTGCTGTCTTCAGCCTCAAAGCAACCCTTTCCCACTTGGCGCCCTATCAAGCACAAAAATGGCCTATGGCTGGAGATGGGTCCCCCGCCCAAAGAGCCAGCAGGGAAAACTATGCCTTGTTCTAAAGCTCTTTGGGAACCGCTTGCGTAGCCGCACAGACCTGGGGGCTGCGGGCTTTCCTGCTGCCTTCAGCCTCAAAACCACCCTTTCCCACTTGGCCCCCGGCCAGGCACAAAAATGGCCATACGGCTGGAGATGGGTCCCCCGCCCAAAGAGCCAGCAGGGAAAACTATGCCTTGTTCTAAAGCTCTTTGGGAACCGCTTGCGTAGCCCCACAGACCTGGGGGCTGCGGGCTTTCCTGCTGCCTTCAGATTCAAAGCCATCCTTTCCCTCTTGGGGCTTCGCCAGGCACAAAAATGGCCATACGGCTGGAGATGGGTCCCCCGCCCAAAGAGCGAGCAGGGAAAACTATGCCTTGTTCTAAAGCTCTTTGGGAACCGCTTGCGTAGCCCCACAGACCTGGGGGCTGCGGGCTTTCCTGCTGCCTTCAGCCTCGACACCACCCTTTCCCACCTGGCGCCGCGCCAGGCTCAAAAATGGCCATACGGCTGGAGATGGGTCCCCCGCCCAGAGAGCCAGCAGGGAAAACTATGCCTTGTTCTAAAGCTCTTTGGGAACCGCTTGCGTAGCCCCACAGACCTGGGGGCTGCGGGCTTTCCTGCTGCCTTCAAGCCTCAAAGCCACCCTTTCCCACTGGGCGCCGGGCCAGGCACAAAAATGGCCTATGGCTGGAGATGGGTCCCCCGAACAAAGAGCCAGCAGGGAAAACTATGCCTTGTTCTAAAGCTCTTTGGGAACTGCTTGCGTAGCCCCACAGACCTGGGGGCTGCAGGCTTTCCTGCTGCCTTCAGCCTCAAAGCCACCCTTTCCCACTTGGCGCCCTATCAAGCACAAAAATGGCCTATGGCTGGAGATGGGTCCCAGGCCCAAAGAGCCAGCAGGGAAAACTATGCCTTGTTCTAAAGCTCTTTGGGAACCGCTTGCTTGGCCCCACAGACGTGGGGGCTGCGGGCTTTCCTGCTGCCTTCAGCCTCGACACCACCCTTTCCCACTTGGCGCCGCGCCAGGCACAAAAATGGCCATACGGCTGGAGATGGGTCCCCCGCCCAAAGAGCCAGCAGGGAAAACTATGCCTTGTTCTAAAGCTCTTTGGGAACCGCTTGCGTAGCCCCACAGACCTGGGGGCTGCGGGCTTTCCTGCTGCCTTCACCCTCAAAACCACCCTTTCCCACTTGGCACTGCTCCAGGCTCAAAAATGGCCATACGGCTGCAGATGGGTCCCCCGCCCAAAGAGCCAGCAGGGAAAACTATGCCTTGTTCTAAAGCTCTTTGGGAACCGCTTGCGTAGCCCCACAGACCTTGGGGCTGCGGGCTTTCCTGCTGCCTTCAGCCTCGACAGCACCCTTTCCCACTTGGCTTCGCGCCAGGCACAAAAATGGCCTATGGCTGGAGATGGGTCCCATGCCCTAAGAGCGAGCAGGGAAAACTATGCCTTGTTCTAAAGCTCTTTGGGAACCGCTTGCGTAGCCCCACAGACCTGGGGGCTGCGGGCTTTCCTGCTGCCTTCAGCCTCAAAGCCACCCTTTCCCACTTGGCGCCGGGCCAGGCACAAAAATGGCCATACGGCTGGAGATGGGTCCCCCGCCCAAAGAGCCAGCAGGGAAAACTATGCCTTGTTCTAAAGCTCTTTGGGAACCGCTTGCGTAGCCGCACAGACCTGGGGGCTGCGGGCTTTGCTGCTGCCTTCAGCCTCAAAGCCACCCTTTCCCACTTGGCGCCGTGCCAGGCACAAAAATGGCCATACGGCTGGAGATGGGTCCCCCGCCCAAAGAGCCAGCAGGGAAAACTATGCCTTGTTCTAAAGCTCTTTGGGAACCGCTTGCTTGGCCCCACAGACCTGGGGGCTGCAGTCTTTGCTGCTGCCTTCAGCCTCAACACCACCCTTTCCCACTTGGCGCCGGGCCAGGGACAAAAATGGCCATACGGCTGGAGATGGGTCCCCCACCCAAAGAGCCAGCAGGGAAAACTATGCCTTGTTCTAAAGCTCTTTGGGAACCGCTTGCGTAGCCCCACAGACCTTGGGGCTGCGGGCTTTCCTGCTGCCTTCAGCCTCTACAGCACCCTTTCCCACTTGGCTTCGCGCCAGGCACAAAAATGGCCTATGGCTGGAGATGGGTCCCATGCCCTAAGAGCCAGCTGGGAAAACTATGCCTTGTTCTAAAGCTCTTTGGGAACCGCTTGCGTAGCACCACAGACCTGGGGGCTGCAGGCTTTGCTCCTGCCTTCAGCCTCAAAGCCACCCTTTCCCACCTGGCGCCGCGCCAGGCACAAAAATGGCCATACGGCTGGAGATGGGTCCCCCGCCCAGAGAGCCAGCAGGGAAAACTATGCCTTGTTCTAAAGCTCTTTGGGAACCGCTTGCGTAGCCCCACAGACCTGGGGGCTGCGGGCTTTCCTGCTGTCTTCAGCCTCAAAGCAACCCTTTCCCACTTGGCGCCCTATCAAGCACAAAAATGGCCTATGGCTGGAGATGGGTCCCCCGCCCAAAGAGCCAGCAGGGAAAACTATGCCTTGTTCTAAAGCTCTTTGGGAACCGCTTGCGTAGCCGCACAGACCTGGGGGCTGCGGGCTTTCCTGCTGCCTTCAGCCTCAAAACCACCCTTTCCCACTTGGCCCCCGGCCAGGCACAAAAATGGCCATACGGCTGGAGATGGGTTCCCCGCCCAAAGAGCCAGCAGGGAAAACTATGCCTTGTTCTAAAGCTCTTTGGGAACCGCTTGCGTAGCCCCACAGACCTGGGGGCTGCGGGCTTTCCTGCTGCCTTCAGATTCAAAGCCATCCTTTCCCTCTTGGGGCTTCGCCAGGCACAAAAATGGCCATACGGCTGGAGATGGGTCCCCCGCCCAAAGAGCGAGCAGGGAAAACTATGCCTTGTTCTAAAGCTCTTTGGGAACCGCTTGCGTAGCCCCACAGACCTGGGGGCTGCGGGCTTTCCTGCTGCCTTCAGCCTCGACACCACCCTTTCCCACCTGGCGCCGCGCCAGGCTCAAAAATGGCCATACGGCTGGAGATGGGTCCCCCGCCCAGAGAGCCAGCAGGGAAAACTATGCCTTGTTCTAAAGCTCTTTGGGAACCGCTTGCGTAGCCCCACAGACCTGGGGGCTGCGGGCTTTCCTGCTGCCTTCAAGCCTCAAAGCCACCCTTTCCCACTGGGCGCCGGGCCAGGCACAAAAATGGCCTATGGCTGGAGATGGGTCCCCCGAACAAAGAGCCAGCAGGGAAAACTATGCCTTGTTCTAAAGCTCTTTGGGAACTGCTTGCGTAGCCCCACAGACCTGGGGGCTGCAGGCTTTCCTGCTGCCTTCAGCCTCAAAGCCACCCTTTCCCACTTGGCGCCCTATCAAGCACAAAAATGGCCTATGGCTGGAGATGGGTCCCAGGCCCAAAGAGCCAGCAGGGAAAACTATGCCTTGTTCTAAAGCTCTTTGGGAACCGCTTGCTTGGCCCCACAGACGTGGGGGCTGCGGGCTTTCCTGCTGCCTTCAGCCTCGACACCACCCTTTCCCACTTGGCGCCGCGCCAGGCACAAAAATGGCCATACGGCTGGAGATGGGTCCCCCGCCCAAAGAGCCAGCAGGGAAAACTATGCCTTGTTCTAAAGCTCTTTGGGAACCGCTTGCGTAGCCCCACAGACCTGGGGGCTGCGGGCTTTCCTGCTGCCTTCACCCTCAAAACCACCCTTTCCCACTTGGCACTGCTCCAGGCTCAAAAATGGCCATACGGCTGCAGATGGGTCCCCCGCCCAAAGAGCCAGCAGGGAAAACTATGCCTTGTTCTAAAGCTCTTTGGGAACCGCTTGCGTAGCCCCACAGACCTTGGGGCTGCGGGCTTTCCTGCTGCCTTCAGCCTCGACAGCACCCTTTCCCACTTGGCTTCGCGCCAGGCACAAAAATGGCCTATGGCTGGAGATGGGTCCCATGCCCTAAGAGCGAGCAGGGAAAACTATGCCTTGTTCTAAAGCTCTTTGGGAACCGCTTGCGTAGCCCCACAGACCTGGGGGCTGCGGGCTTTCCTGCTGCCTTCAGCCTCAAAGCCACCCTTTCCCACTTGGCGCCGGGCCAGGCACAAAAATGGCCATACGGCTGGAGATGGGTCCCCCGCCCAAAGAGCCAGCAGGGAAAACTATGCCTTGTTCTAAAGCTCTTTGGGAACCGCTTGCGTAGCCGCACAGACCTGGGGGCTGCGGGCTTTGCTGCTGCCTTCAGCCTCAAAGCCACCCTTTCCCACTTGGCGCCGTGCCAGGCACAAAAATGGCCATACGGCTGGAGATGGGTCCCCCGCCCAAAGAGCCAGCAGGGAAAACTATGCCTTGTTCTAAAGCTCTTTGGGAACCGCTTGCTTGGCCCCACAGACCTGGGGGCTGCAGTCTTTGCTGCTGCCTTCAGCCTCAACACCACCCTTTCCCACTTGGCGCCGGGCCAGGGACAAAAATGGCCATACGGCTGGAGATGGGTCCCCCACCCAAAGAGCCAGCAGGGAAAACTATGCCTTGTTCTAAAGCTCTTTGGGAACCGCTTGCGTAGCCCCACAGACCTTGGGGCTGCGGGCTTTCCTGCTGCCTTCAGCCTCTACAGCACCCTTTCCCACTTGGCTTCGCGCCAGGCACAAAAATGGCCTATGGCTGGAGATGGGTCCCATGCCCTAAGAGCCAGCTGGGAAAACTATGCCTTGTTCTAAAGCTCTTTGGGAACCGCTTGCGTAGCACCACAGACCTGGGGGCTGCAGGCTTTGCTCCTGCCTTCAGCCTCAAAGCCACCCTTTCCCACCTGGCGCCGCGCCAGGCACAAAAATGGCCATACGGCTGGAGATGGGTCCCCCGCCCAGAGAGCCAGCAGGGAAAACTATGCCTTGTTCTAAAGCTCTTTGGGAACCGCTTGCGTAGCCCCACAGACCTGGGGGCTGCGGGCTTTCCTGCTGTCTTCAGCCTCAAAGCAACCCTTTCCCACTTGGCGCCCTATCAGGCACAAAAATGGCCATACGGCTGGAGATGGGTCCCCCGCCCAAAGAGCCAGGACGGAAAACTATGCCTTGTTCTAAAGCTCTTTGGGAACCGCTTGCGTAGCCCCACAGACCTGGGGGCTGCGGGCTTTCCTGCTCCTTCAGCCTCGACACCACCCTTTCCCACTTGGCGCCCTATCAGGCACAAAAATGGCCATACGGCTGGAGATGTGTCCCCCGCCCAAAGAGCCAGCAGGGAAAACTATGCCTTGTTCTAAAGCTCTTTTGGAACCGCTTGCGTAGCCCCACAGACCTGGGGGCTGCGGGCTTTGCTGCTGCCTTCAGCCTCAAAGCCACCCTTTCCCACTTGGCGCCGCGCCAGGCACAAAAATGGCCATACGGCTGGAGATGGGTCCCCTGCCCAAAGAGCCAGCAGGGAAAATTATGCCTTGTTCTAAAGCTCTTTGGGAACCGCTTGCGTAGCCCCACAGACCTGGGGGCTGCGGGCTTTCCTGCTGCCTTCACCCTCAAAACCACCCTTTCCCACTTGGCGCCGCGCCAGGCTCAAAAATGGCCATACGGCTGGAGATGGGTCCCCCGCCCAGAGAGCCAGCAGGGAAAACTATGCCTTGTTCTAAAGCTCTTTGGGAACCGCTTGCGTAGCCCCACAGACCTGGGGGCTGCGGGCTTTCCTGCTGCCTTCAAGCCTCAAAGCCACCCTTTCCCACTGGGCGCCGGGCCAGGCACAAAAATGGCCTATGGCTGGAGATGGGTCCCCCGAACAAAGAGCCAGCAGGGAAAACTATGCCTCGTTCTAAAGCTCTTTGGGAACTGCTTGCGTAGCCCCACAGACCTGGGGGCTGCAGGCTTTGCTGCTGCCTTCAGCCTCAAAGCCACCCTTTCCCACTTGGCGCCGGGCCAGGCACAAAAATGGCCATACGGCTGGAGATGGGTCCCCCGCCCAAAGAGCCAGCAGGGAAAACTATGCCTTGTTCTAAAGCTCTTTGGGAACCGCTTGCGTAGCCGCACAGACCTGGGGGCTGCGGGCTTTGCTGCTGCCTTCAGCCTCAAAGCCACCCTTTCCCACTTGGCGCCGTGCCAGGCACAAAAATGGCCATACGGCTGGAGATGGGTCCCCCGCCCAAAGAGCCAGCAGGGAAAACTATGCCTTGTTCTAAAGCTCTTTGGGAACCGCTTGCTTGGCCCCACAGACCTGGGGGCTGCAGTCTTTGCTGCTGCCTTCAGCCTCAACACCACCCTTTCCCACTTGGCGCCGGGCCAGGGACAAAAATGGCCATACGGCTGGAGATGGGTCCCCCACCCAAAGAGCCAGCAGGGAAAACTATGCCTTGTTCTAAAGCTCTTTGGGAACCGCTTGCGTAGCCCCACAGACCTTGGGGCTGCGGGCTTTCCTGCTGCCTTCAGCCTCTACAGCACCCTTTCCCACTTGGCTTCGCGCCAGGCACAAAAATGGCCTATGGCTGGAGATGGGTCCCATGCCCTAAGAGCCAGCTGGGAAAACTATGCCTTGTTCTAAAGCTCTTTGGGAACCGCTTGCGTAGCACCACAGACCTGGGGGCTGCAGGCTTTGCTCCTGCCTTCAGCCTCAAAGCCACCCTTTCCCACCTGGCGCCGCGCCAGGCACAAAAATGGCCATACGGCTGGAGATGGGTCCCCCGCCCAGAGAGCCAGCAGGGAAAACTATGCCTTGTTCTAAAGCTCTTTGGGAACCGCTTGCGTAGCCCCACAGACCTGGGGGCTGCGGGCTTTCCTGCTGTCTTCAGCCTCAAAGCAACCCTTTCCCACTTGGCGCCCTATCAAGCACAAAAATGGCCTATGGCTGGAGATGGGTCCCCCGCCCAAAGAGCCAGCAGGGAAAACTATGCCTTGTTCTAAAGCTCTTTGGGAACCGCTTGCGTAGCCGCACAGACCTGGGGGCTGCGGGCTTTCCTGCTGCCTTCAGCCTCAAAACCACCCTTTCCCACTTGGCCCCCGGCCAGGCACAAAAATGGCCATACGGCTGGAGATGGGTCCCCCGCCCAAAGAGCCAGCAGGGAAAACTATGCCTTGTTCTAAAGCTCTTTGGGAACCGCTTGCGTAGCCCCACAGACCTGGGGGCTGCGGGCTTTCCTGCTGCCTTCAGATTCAAAGCCATCCTTTCCCTCTTGGGGCTTCGCCAGGCACAAAAATGGCCATACGGCTGGAGATGGGTCCCCCGCCCAAAGAGCGAGCAGGGAAAACTATGCCTTGTTCTAAAGCTCTTTGGGAACCGCTTGCGTAGCCCCACAGACCTGGGGGCTGCGGGCTTTCCTGCTGCCTTCAGCCTCGACACCACCCTTTCCCACCTGGCGCCGCGCCAGGCTCAAAAATGGCCATACGGCTGGAGATGGGTCCCCCGCCCAGAGAGCCAGCAGGGAAAACTATGCCTTGTTCTAAAGCTCTTTGGGAACCGCTTGCGTAGCCCCACAGACCTGGGGGCTGCGGGCTTTCCTGCTGCCTTCAAGCCTCAAAGCCACCCTTTCCCACTGGGCGCCGGGCCAGGCACAAAAATGGCCTATGGCTGGAGATGGGTCCCCCGAACAAAGAGCCAGCAGGGAAAACTATGCCTTGTTCTAAAGCTCTTTGGGAACTGCTTGCGTAGCCCCACAGACCTGGGGGCTGCAGGCTTTCCTGCTGCCTTCAGCCTCAAAGCCACCCTTTCCCACTTGGCGCCCTATCAAGCACAAAAATGGCCTATGGCTGGAGATGGGTCCCCCGCCCAAAGAGCCAGCAGGGAAAACTATGCCTTGTTCTAAAGCTCTTTGGGAACCGCTTGCGTAGCCCCACAGACCTGGGGGCTGCGGGCTTTCCTGCTGCCTTCAGCCTCGACACCACCCTTTCCCACTTGGCGCCGCGCCAGGCACAAAAATGGCCATACGGCTGGAGATGGGTCCCCCGCCCAAAGAGCCAGCAGGGAAAACTATGCCTTGTTCTAAAGCTCTTTGGGAACCGCTTGCGTAGCCCCACAGACCTGGGGGCTGCGGGCTTTCCTGCTGCCTTCACCCTCAAAACCACCCTTTCCCACTTGGCACTGCTCCAGGCTCAAAAATGGCCATACGGCTGGAGATGGGTCCCCCGCCCAGAGAGCCAGCAGGGAAAACTATGCCTTGTTCTAAAGCTCTTTGGGAACCGCTTGCGTAGCCCCACAGACCTGGGGGCTGCAGGCTTTGCTGCTGCCTTCAGCCTCAAAGCCACCCTTTCCCACTTGGCGCCGGGCCAGGCACAAAAATGGCCATACGGCTGGAGATGGGTCCCCCGCCCAAAGAGCCAGCAGGGAAAACTATGCCTTGTTCTAAAGCTCTTTGGGAACCGCTTGCGTAGCCCCACAGACCTGGGGGCTGCGGGCTTTCCTGCTGCCTTCAGCCTCAAAGCCACCCTTTCCCACTTGGCGCCGTGCCAGGCACAAAAATGGCCATACGGCTGCAGATGGGTCCCCCGCCCAAAGAGCCAGCAGGGAAAACTATGCCTTGTTCTAAAGCTCTTTGGGAACCGCTTGCGTAGCCCCACAGACCTGGGGGCTGCGGGCTTTCCTGCTGCCTTTAGCCTCGACACCACACTTTCCCTCTTGGCGCCGTGCCAGGCACAAAAATGGCCGTACGGCTGGAGATGGGTCCCCCGCCCAAAGAGCCAGCAGGGAAAACTATGCCTTGTTCTAAAGCTCTTTGGGAACCGCTTGCGTAGCCCCACAGACCTTGGGGCTGCGGGCTTTCCTGCTGCCTTCAGCCTCGACAGCACCCTTTCCCACTTGGCTTCGCGCCAGGCACAAAAATGGCCTATGGCTGGAGATGGGTCCCATGCCCTAAGAGCGAGCAGGGAAAACTATGCCTTGTTCTAAAGCTCTTTGGGAACCGCTTGCGTAGCCCCACAGACCTGGGGGCTGCGGGCTTTCCTGCTGCCTTCAGCCTCAAAGCCACCCTTTCCCACTTGGCGCCGGGCCAGGGACAAAAATGGCCATACGGCTGGAGATGGGTCCCATGCCCAAAGAGCCAGCAGGGAAAACTATGCCTTGTTCTAAAGCTCTTTGGGAACCGCTTGCTTGGGCCCACAGACCTGGGGGCTGCAGGCTTTGCTGCTGCCTTCAGCCTCGACACCACCCTTACCCACTTGGCGCCGCGCCAGGCACAAAAATGGCCATACGGCTGGAGATGGGTCCCCCGCCCAAAGAGCCAGCAGGGAAAACTATGCCTTGTTCTAAAGCTCTTTGGGAACCGCTTGCGTAGCCCCACAGACCTGGGGGCTGCAGGCTTTCCTGCTGCCTTCAGCCTCAAAACCACCCTTTCCCACTTGGCACCGCGCCAGGCACAAAAATGGCCATACGGCTGGAGATGGGTCCCCCGCCCAAAGAGCCAGCAGGGAAAACTATGCCTTGTTCTAACGCTCTTTGGGAACCGCTTGCGTAGCCCCACAGACCTGGGGGCTGCGGGCTTTCCTGCTGCCTTTAGCCTCGACACCACCCTTTCCCTCTTGGCGCCGCGCCAGGCACAAAAATGGCCGTACGGCTGGAGATGGGTCCCCCGCCCAAAGAGCCAGCAGGGAAAACTATGCCTTGTTCTAAAGCTCTTTGGGAACCGCTTGCGTAGCCCCACAGACCTTGGGGCTGCGGGCTTTCCTGCTGCCTTCAGCCTCGACAGCACCCTTTCCCACTTGGCTTCGCGCCAGGCACAAAAATGGCCTATGGCTGGAGATGGGTCCCATGCCGTAAGAGCCAGCTGGGAAAACTATGCCTTGTTCTAAAGCTCTTTGGGAACCGCTTGCGTAGCACCACAGACCTGGGGGCTGCAGGCTTTGCTCCTGCCTTCAGCCTCAAAGCCACCCTTTCCCACCTGGCGCCGCGCCAGGCACAAAAATGGCCATACGGCTGGAGATGGGTCCCCCGCCCAGAGAGCCAGCAGGGAAAACTATGCCTTGTTCTAAAGCTCTTTGGGAACCGCTTGCGTAGCCCCACAGACCTGGGGGCTGCGGGCTTTCCTGCTGCCTTCAGCCTCAAAGCAACCCTTTCCCACTTGGCGCCCTATCAAGCACAAAAATGGCCTATGGCTGGAGATGGGTCCCATGCCCAAAGAGCCAGCAGGGAAAACTATGCCTTGTTCTAAAGCTCTTTGGGAACCGCTTGCGTAGCCGCACAGACCTGGGGGCTGCGGGCTTTCCTGCTGCCTTCAGCCTCAAAACCACCCTTTCCCACTTGGCGCCGCGCCAGGCACAAAAATGGCCATACGGCTGGAGATGGGTCCCCCGCCCAAAGAGCCAGCAGGGAAAACTATGCCTTGTTCTAAAGCTCTTTGGGAACCGCTTGCGTAGCCCCACAGACCTTGGGGCTGCGGGCTTTCCTGCTGCCTTCAGCCTCGACAGCACCCTTTCCCACTTGGCTTCGCGCCAGGCACAAAAATGGCCTATGGCTGGAGATGGGTCCCATGCCGTAAGAGCCAGCAGGGAAAACTATGCCTTGTTCTAAAGCTCTTTGGGAACCGCTTGCGTAGCACCACAGACCTGGGGGCTGCAGGCTTTGCTCCTGCCTTCAGCCTCAAAGCCACCCTTTCCCACCTGGCGCCGCGCCAGGCACAAAAATGGCCATACGGCTGGAGATGGGTCCCCCGCCCAGAGAGCCAGCAGGGAAAACTATGCCTTGTTCTAAAGCTCTTTGGGAACCGCTTGCGTAGCCCCACAGACCTGGGGGCTGCAGGCTTTCCTGCTGCCTTCAGCCTCAAAGCCACCCTTTCCCACTTGGCGCCCTATCAAGCACAAAAATGGCCTATGGCTGGAGATGGGTCCCAGGCCCAAAGAGCCAGCAGGGAAAACTATGCCTTGTTCTAAAGCTCTTTGGGAACCGCTTGCTTGGCCCCACAGACGTGGGGGCTGCGGGCTTTCCTGCTGCCTTCAGCCTCGACACCACCCTTTCCCACTTGGCGCCGCGCCAGGCACAAAAATGGCCATACGGCTGGAGATGGGTCCCCCGCCCAGAGAGCCAGCAGGGAAAACTATGCCTTGTTCTAAAGCTCTTTGGGAACCGCTTGCGTAGCCCCACAGACCTGGGGGCTGCAGGCTTTGCTGCTGCCTTCAGCCTCAAAGCCACCCTTTCCCACTTGGCGCCGGGCCAGGCACAAAAATGGCCATACGGCTGGAGATGGGTCCCCCGCCCAAAGAGCCAGCAGGGAAAACTATGCCTTGTTCTAAAGCTCTTTGGGAACCGCTTGCGTAGCCCCACAGACCTGGGGGCTGCGGGCTTTCCTGCTGCCTTCAGCCTCAAAGCCACCCTTTCCCACTTGGCGCCGTGCCAGGCACAAAAATGGCCATACGGCTGGAGATGGGTCCCCCGCCCAAAGAGCCAGCAGGGAAAACTATGCCTTGTTCTAAAGCTCTTTGGGAACCGCTTGCGTAGCCCCACAGACCTGGGGGCTGCGGGCTTTCCTGCTGCCTTTAGCCTCGACACCACCCTTTCCCTCTTGGCGCCGTGCCAGGCACAAAAATGGCCGTACGGCTGGAGATGGGTCCCCCGCCCAAAGAGCCAGCAGGGAAAACTATGCCTTGTTCTAAAGCTCTTTGGGAACCGCTTGCGTAGCCCCACAGACCTTGGGGCTGCAGGCTTTCCTGCTGCCTTCAGCCTCGACAGCACCCTTTCCCACTTGGCTTCGCGCCAGGCACAAAAATGGCCTATGGCTGGAGATGGGTCCCATGCCCTAAGAGCGAGCAGGGAAAACTATGCCTTGTTCTAAAGCTCTTTGGGAACCGCTTGCGTAGCCCCACAGACCTGGGGGCTGCGGGCTTTCCTGCTGCCTTCAGCCTCAAAGCCACCCTTTCCCACTTGGCGCCGGGCCAGGGACAAAAATGGCCATACGGCTGGAGATGGGTCCCATGCCCAAAGAGCCAGCAGGGAAAACTATGCCTTGTTCTAAAGCTCTTTGGGAACCGCTTGCTTGGGCCCACAGACCTGGGGGCTGCAGGCTTTGCTGCTGCCTTCAGCCTCGACACCACCCTTACCCACTTGGCGCCGCGCCAGGCACAAAAATGGCCATACGGCTGGAGATGGGTCCCCCGCCCAAAGAGCCAGCAGGGAAAACTATGCCTTGTTCTAAAGCTCTTTGGGAACCGCTTGCGTAGCCCCACAGACCTGGGGGCTGCAGGCTTTCCTGCTGCCTTCAGCCTCAAAACCACCCTTTCCCACTACGCACCGCGCCAGGCACAAAAATGGCCATACGGCTGGAGATGGGTCCCCCGCCCAAAGAGCCAGCAGGGAAAACTATGCCTTGTTCTAACGCTCTTTGGGAACCGCTTGCGTAGCCCCACAGACCTGGGGGCTGCGGGCTTTCCTGCTGCCTTTAGCCTCGACACCACCCTTTCCCTCTTGGCGCCGCGCCAGGCACAAAAATGGCCGTACGGCTGGAGATGGGTCCCCCGCCCAAAGAGCCAGCAGGGAAAACTATGCCTTGTTCTAAAGCTCTTTGGGAACCGCTTGCGTAGCCCCACAGACCTTGGGGCTGCGGGCTTTCCTGCTGCCTTCAGCCTCGACAGCACCCTTTCCCACTTGGCTTCGCGCCAGGCACAAAAATGGCCTATGGCTGGAGATGGGTCCCATGCCGTAAGAGCCAGCTGGGAAAACTATGCCTTGTTCTAAAGCTCTTTGGGAACCGCTTGCGTAGCACCACAGACCTGGGGGCTGCAGGCTTTGCTCCTGCCTTCAGCCTCAAAGCCACCCTTTCCCACCTGGCGCCGCGCCAGGCACAAAAATGGCCATACGGCTGGAGATGGGTCCCCCGCCCAGAGAGCCAGCAGGGAAAACTATGCCTTGTTCTAAAGCTCTTTGGGAACCGCTTGCGTAGCCCCACAGACCTGGGGGCTGCGGGCTTTCCTGCTGCCTTCAGCCTCAAAGCAACCCTTTCCCACTTGGCGCCCTATCAAGCACAAAAATGGCCTATGGCTGGAGATGGGTCCCATGCCCAAAGAGCCAGCAGGGAAAACTATGCCTTGTTCTAAAGCTCTTTGGGAACCGCTTGCGTAGCCGCACAGACCTGGGGGCTGCGGGCTTTCCTGCTGCCTTCAGCCTCAAAACCACCCTTTCCCACTTGGCGCCGCGCCAGGCACAAAAATGGCCATACGGCTGGAGATGGGTCCCCCGCCCAAAGAGCCAGCAGGGAAAACTATGCCTTGTTCTAAAGCTCTTTGGGAACCGCTTGCGTAGCCCCACAGACCTTGGGGCTGCGGGCTTTCCTGCTGCCTTCAGCCTCGACAGCACCCTTTCCCACTTGGCTTCGCGCCAGGCACAAAAATGGCCTATGGCTGGAGATGGGTCCCATGCCGTAAGAGCCAGCTGGGAAAACTATGCCTTGTTCTAAAGCTCTTTGGGAACCGCTTGCGTAGCACCACAGACCTGGGGGCTGCAGGCTTTGCTCCTGCCTTCAGCCTCAAAGCCACCCTTTCCCACTTGGCGCCGCGCCAGGCACAAAAATGGCCATACGGCTGGAGATGGGTCCCCCGCCCAGAGAGCCAGCAGGGAAAACTATGCCTTGTTCTAAAGCTCTTTGGGAACCGCTTGCGTAGCCCCACAGACCTGGGGGCTGCGGGCTTTCCTGCTGCCTTCAGCCTCAAAGCAACCCTTTCCCACTTGGCGCCCTATCAAGCACAAAAATGGCCTATGGCTGGAGATGGGTCCCATGCCCAAAGAGCCAGCAGGGAAAACTATGCCTTGTTCTAAAGCTCTTTGGGAACCGCTTGCGTAGCCGCACAGACCTGGGGGCTGCGGGCTTTCCTGCTGCCTTCAGCCTCAAAACCACCCTTTCCCACTTGGCCCCCGGCCAGGCACAAAAATGGCCATACGGCTGGAGATGGGTCCCCCGCCCAAAGAGCCAGCAGGGAAAACTATGCCTTGTTCTAAAGCTCTTTGGGAACCGCTTGCGTAGCCCCACAGACCTGGGGGCTGCGGGCTTTCCTGCTGCCTTCAGATTCAAAGCCATCCTTTCCCTCTTGGGGCTTCGCCAGGCACAAAAATGGCCATACGGCTGGAGATGGGTCCCCCGCCCAAAGAGCCAGCAGGGAAAACTATGCCTTGTTCTAAAGCTCTTTGGGAACCGCTTGCGTAGCCCCACAGACCTGGGGGCTGCGGGCTTTCCTGCTGCCTTCAGATTCAAAGCCATCCTTTCCCTCTTGGGGCTTCGCCAGGCACAAAAATGGCCATACGGCTGGAGATTGGTCCCCGCCCGGAGAGCCAGCAGGGAAAACTATGCCTTGTTCTAAAGCTCTTTGGGAACCGCTTGCGTAGCCCCACAGACCTGGGGACTGCGGGCTTTCCTGCTGCCTTCAGCCTCGACACCACCCTTTCCCACTTGGCGCCGCGCCAGGCACAAAAATGGCCATACGACTGGAGATGGGTCCCCCGCCCAAAGAGCCAGCAGGGAAAACTATGCCTTGTTCTAAAGCTCTTTGGGAACCGCTTGCATAGCCCCACAGACCTGGGGGCTGCAGGCTTTCCTGCTGTCTTCAGCCTCAAAGCCACCCTTTCCCACTTGGCGCCCTATCAGGCACAAAAATGGCCATACGGCTGGAGATGGGTCCCCCGCCCAAAGAGCCAGCAGGGAAAACTATGCCTTGTTCTAAAGCTCTTTGGGAACCGCTTGCGTAGCCCCACAGACCTGGGGGCTGCGGGCTTTCCTGCTGCCTTCAGCCTCGACACCACCCTTTCCCACTTGGCGCCCTATCAGGCACAAAAATGGCCATACGGCTGGAGATGTGTCCCCCGCCCAAAGAGCCAGCAGGGAAAACTATGCCTTGTTCTAAAGCTCTTTGGGAACCGCTTGCGTAGCCCCACAGACCTGGGGGCTGCGGGCTTTGCTGCTGCCTTCAGCCTCAAAGCCACCCTTTCCCACTTGGCGCCGCGCCAGGCACAAAAATGGCCATACGGCTGGAGATGGGTCCCCCGCCCAAAGAGCCAGCAGGGAAAATTATGCCTTGTTCTAAAGCTCTTTGGGAACCGCTTGCGTAGCCCCACAGACCTGGGGGCTGCGGGCTTTGCTGCTGCCTTTAGCCTCGACACAACCCTTTCCCACTTGGCGCCGCGCCAGGCTCAAAAATGGCCATACGGCTGGAGATGGGTCCCCCGCCCAGAGAGCCAGCAGGGAAAACTATGCCTTGTTCTAAAGCTCTTTGGGAACCGCTTGTGTAGCCCCACAGACCTGGGGGCTGCGGGCTTTCTTGCTGCCTTCAAGCCTCAAAGCCACCCTTTCCCACTGGGCGCCGGGCCAGGCACAAAAATGGCCTATGGCTGGAGATGGGTCCCCCGCCCTAAGAGCCAGCAGGGAAAACTATGCCTTGTTCTAAAGCTCTTTGGGAACTGCTTGCGTAGCCCCACAGACCTGGGGGCTGCAGGCTTTGCTCCTGCCTTCAGCCTCAAAGCCACCCTTTCCCACTTGGCGCCGCGCCAGGCACAAAAATGGCCATACGACTGGAGATGGGTCCCCCGCCCAAAGAGCCAGCAGGGAAAACTATGCCTTGTTCTAAAGCTCTTTGGGAACCGCTTGCGTAGCCCCACAGACCTGGGGGCTGCGGGCTTTGCTGCTGCCTTCAGCCTCAAAGCCACCCTTTCCCACTTGGTGCCGCGCCAGGCACAAAAATGGCCATACGGCTGGAGATGGGTCCCCTGAACAAAGAGCCAGCAGGGAAAACTATGCCTTGTTCTAAAGCTCTTTGGGAACTGCTTGTGTAGCCCCACAGACCTGGGGGCTGCAGGCTTTCCTGCTGCCTTCAGCCTCAAAGCCACCCTTTCCCACTTGGCGCCCTATCAAGCACAAAAATGGCCTATGGCTGGAGATGGGTCTCCCGCCCAAAGAGCCAGCAGGGAAAACTATGCCTTGTTCTAAAGCTCTTTGGGAACCGCTTGCTTGGCCCCACAGACGTGGGGGCTGCGGGCTTTCCTGCTGCCTTCAGCCTCGACACCACCCTTTCCCACTTGGCGCCGCGCCAGGCACAAAAATGGCCATACGGCTGCAGATGGGTCCCCCGCCCAGAGAGCCAGCAGGGAAAACTATGCCTTGTTCTAAAGCTCTTTGGGAACCGCTTGCGTAGCCCCACAGACCTGGGGGCTGCAGGCTTTGCTGCTGCCTTCAGCCTCAAAGCCACCCTTTCCCACTTGGCGCCGGGCCAGGCACAAAAATGGCCATACGGCTGGAGATGGGTCCCCCGCCCAAAGAGCGAGCAGGGAAAACTATGCCTTGTTCTAAAGCTCTTTGGGAACCGCTTGCGTAGCCCCACAGACCTGGGGGCTGCGGGCTTTCCTGCTGCCTTCAGCCTCGACACCACCCTTTCCCACTTGGCGCCGCGCCAGGCTCAAAAATGGCCATATGGCTGGAGATGGGTCCCCCGCCCTAAGAGCCAGCAGGGAAAACTATGCCTTGTTCTAAAGCTCTTTGGGAACTGCTTGCGTAGCCCCACAGACCTGGGGGCTGCAGGCTTTGCTGCTGCCTTCAGCCTCAAAGCCACCCTTTCCCACCTGGCGCCGCGCCAGGCTCAAAAATGGCCATATGGCTGGAGTTGGTCCCCCGCCCAAAGAGCCAGCAGGGAAAACTATGCCTTGTTCTAAAGCTCTCTGGGAACCGCTTGCTTGGGCCCACAGACGTGGGGGCTGCGGGCTTTCCTGCTGCCTTCAGCCTCAAAACCACCCTATGCCACTACGCACCGCGCCAGGCACAAAAATAGCCATACGTCTGGAGATGGGTCCCCCACCCAAAGAGCCAGCAGGGAAAACTATGCCTTGTTCTAAAGCTCTTTGGGAACCGCTTGCGTAGCCCCACAGACCTGGGGGCTGCAGGCTTTCCTGCTGCCTTCAGACTCGACACCACCCTTTCCCACTTGGCGCCGCGCCAGGCACAAAAATGGCCATACGGCTGGAGATGGGTCCCCCGCCCAAAGAGCCAGCAGGGAAAACTATGCCTTGTTCTAAAGCTCTTTGGGAAACGCTTGCATAGCCCCACAGACCTGGGGGCTGCAGGCTTTGCTGCTGCCTTCAGCCTCAAAGCCACCCTTTCCCACTTGGCGTCGCGCTAGGCACAAAAATGGCCATACAGCTGGAGATGGGTCCCCCGCCCAAGGAGCCAGCAGGGAAAACTATGCCTTGTTCTAAAGCTCTTTGGGAACCGCTTGCGTAGCCACACAGACCTGGGGGCTGCGGGCTGTCTTGCTGCCTTCAGCCTCAAAGCCACCCTTTCACACTTGGCGCCGCGCCAGGCACAGAAATGGCCATACGGCTGGAGATGGGTCCCCCGCCCAAAGAGCCAGCAGGGAAAACTATGCCTTGTTCTAAAGCTGTTTGGGAACCGCTTGCGTAGCCCCACAGACCTGGGGGCTGCGGGCTTTCCTGCTGCCTTCAGCCTCAAAACCACCCTTTCCCACTACGCACCGCGCCAGGCACAAAAATGGCCATACGGCTGGAGATGGGTCCCCCGCCCAAAGAGCCAGCTGGGAAAACTATGCCTTGTTCTAAAGCTCTTTGGGAACCGCTTGCTTGGCCCCACAGACGTGGGGGCTGCGGGCTTTCCTGCTGCCTTCAGCCTCAAAACCACCCTATGCCACTACGCACTGCGTCAGGCACAAAAATAGCCATACGGCTGGAGATGGGTCCCCCACCCAAAGAGCCAGCAGGGAAAACTATGCCTTGTTCTAAAGCTCTTTGGGAACCGCTTGCGTAGCCCCACAGACCTGGGGGCTGCGGGCTTTCCTGCTGCCTTCAGCCTCGATACCACCATTTCCCACTTTGCGCCGGGCCAGGCACAAAAATGGCCATACGGCTGGAGATGGGTCCCCCGCCCAAAGAGCCAGCAGGGAAAACTATGCCTTGTTCTAAAGCTCTTTGGGAACCGCTTGCGTAGCCCCACAGACCTTGGGGCTGCGGGCTTTCCTGCTGCCTTCAGCCTCGACAGCACCCTTTCCCACTTGGCTTCGCGCCAGGCACAAAAATGGCCTATGGCTGGAGATGGGTCCCATGCCGTAAGAGCCAGCTGGGAAAACTATGCCTTGTTCTAAAGCTCTTTGGGAACCGCTTGCGTAGCCCCACAGACCTGGGGGCTGCAGGCTTTGCTCCTGCCTTCAGCCTCAAAGCCACCCTTTCCCACCTGGCGCCGCGCCAGGCACAAAAATGGCCATACGGCTGGAGATGGGTCCCCCGCCCAGAGAGCCAGCAGGAAAACTATGCCTTGTTCTAAAGCTCTTTGGGAACCGCTTGCGTAGCCCCACAGACCTGGGGGCTGCGGGCTTTCCTGCTGTCTTCAGCCTCAAAGCAACCCTTTCCCACTTGGCGCCCTATCAAGCACAAAAATGGCCTATGGCTGGAGATGGGTCCCATGCCCAAAGAGCCATCAGGGAAAATTATGCCTTGTTCTAAAGCTCTTTGGGAACCGCTTGCGTAGCCGCACAGACCTGGGGGCTGCGGGCTTTCCTGCTGCCTTCAGCCTCAAAACCACCCTTTCCCACTTGGCCCCCGGCCAGGCACAAAAATGGCCATACGGCTGGAGATGGGTCCCCCGCCCAAAGAGCCAGCAGGGAAAACTATGCCTTGTTCTAAAGCTCTTTGGGAACCGCTTGCGTAGCCCCACAGACCTGGGGGCTGCGGGCTTTGCTGCTGCCTTCAGCCTCAAAACCACCCTTTCCCACTTGGCGCTGCGCCAGGCACAAAAATGGCCATACGGCTGGAGATGGGTCCCCCGCCCAAAGAGCCAGCAGGGAAAATTATGCCTTGTTCTAAAGCTCTTTGGGAACCGCTTGCGTAGCCCCACAGACCTGGGGGCTGCGGGCTTTCCTGCTGCCTTTAGCCTCGACACAACCCTTTCCCACTTGGCGCCGCGCCAGGCTCAAAAATGGCCATACGGCTGGAGATGGGTCCCCCGCCCAGAGAGCCAGCAGGGAAAACTATGCCTTGTTCTAAAGCTCTTTGGGAACCGCTTGCGTAGCCCCACAGACCTGGGGGCTGCGGGCTTTGCTGCTGCCTTCAGCCTCAAAGCCACCCTTTCCCACTTGGCGCCGGGCCAGGGACAAAAATGGCCATACGGCTGGAGATGGGTCCCCTGCCAAAAGAGCCAGCAGGGAAAACTATGCCTTGTTCTAAAGCTCTTTGGGAACCGCTTGCGTAGCCCCAAAGACCTGGGGGCTGCGGGCTTTCCTGCTGCCTTCAGATTCAAAGCCACCCTTTCCCTCTTGGGGCTTCGCCAGGCACAAAAATGGCCATACGGCTGGAGATGGGTCCCCCGCCCAAAGAGCGAGCAGGGAAAACTATGCCTTGTTCTAAAGCTCTTTGGGAACCGCTTGCGTAGCCCCACAGACCTGGGGGCTGCGGGCTTTCCTGCTGCCTTCAGCCTCGACACCACCCTTTCCCACTTGGCGCCGCGCCAGGCACAAAAATGGCCATACGGCTGGAGATGGGTCCCCCGCCCTAAGAGCCAGCAGGGAAAACTATGCCTTGTTCTAAAGCTCTTTGGGAACCGCTTGCGTAGCCCCACAGACCTGGGGGCTGCAGGCTTTGCTGCTGCCTTCAGCCTCAAAGCCACCCTTTCCCACCTGGCGCCGCGCCAGGCTCAAAAATGGCCATACGGCTGGAGATGGGTCCCCGCCCAGAGAGCCAGCAGGGAAAACTATGCCTTGTTCTAAAGCTCTTTGGGAACCGCTTGCGTAGCCCCACAGACCTGGGGACTGCGGGCTTTCCTGCTGCCTTCAGCCTCGACACCACCCTTTCCCACTTGGCGCCGCGCCAGGCACAAAAATGGCCATACGGCTGGAGATGGGTCCCCCGCCCAAAGAGCCAGCAGGGAAAACTATGCCTTGTTCTAAAGCTCTTTGGGAACCGCTTGCATAGCCCCACAGACCTGGGGGCTGCGGGCTTTCCTGCTGTCTTCAGCCTCAAAGCCACCCTTTCCCACTTGGCGCCCTATCAGGCACAAAAATGGCCATACGGCTGGAGATGGGTCCCCCGCCCAAAGAGCCAGCAGGGAAAACTATGCCTTGTTCTAAAGCTCTTTGGGAACCGCTTGCGTAGCCCCACAGACCTGGGGGCTGCGGGATTTCCTGCTGCCTTCAGCCTCGACACCAGCCTTTCCCACTTGGCGCCCTATCAGGCACAAAAATGGCCATACGGCTGGAGATGGGTCCCCCGCCCAAAGAGCCAGCAGGGAAAACTATGCCTTGTTCTAAAGCTCTTTGGGAACCGCTTGCGTAGCCCCACAGACCTGGGGGCTGCGGGCTTTGCTGCTGCCTTCAGCCTCAAAGCCACCCTTTCCCACTTGGCGCCGTGCCAGGCACAAAAATGGCCTATGGCTGGAGATGGGTCCCATGCCCAAAGAGCCAGCAGGGAAAACTATGCCTTGTTCTAAAGCTCTTTGGGAACCGCTTGCTTGGCCCCACAGACCTGGGGGCTGCGGGCTTTCCTGCTGCCTTCAGCCTCAAAACCACCCTTTCCCACTACGCACCGCGCCAGGCACAAAAATGGCCATATGGCTGGAGATGGGTCCCCCGCCCAAAGAGCCAGCAGGGAAAACTATGCCTTGTTCTAAAGCTCTCTGGGAACCGCTTGCTTGGGCCCACAGACGTGGGGGCTGCGGGCTTTCCTGCTGCCTTCAGCCTCGACACCACCCTATGCCACTACGCACCGCGCCAGGCACAAAAATAGCCATACGTCTGGAGATTGGTCCCCCACCCAAAGAGCCAGCAGGGAAAACTATGCCTTGTTCTAAAGCTCTTTGGGAACCGCTTGCGTAGCCCCACAGACCTGGGGGCTGCGGGCTTTCCTGCTGCCTTCATCCTCAAAGCCACCCTTTCCCACTTGGCGCCGCGCCAGGCACAAAAATGACCATACGGCTGGAGATGGGTCCCCCGCCCAAAGAGCCAGCAGGGAAAACTATGCCTTGTTCTAAAGCTCTTTGGGAACCGCTTGCATAGCCCCACAGACCTGGGAGCTGCAGGCTTTCCTGCTGTCTTCAGCCTCAAAGCCACCCTTTCCCACTTGGCGCCCTATCAGGCACAAAAATGGCCTATGGGTGGAGATGGGTCCCATGCCCAAAGAGCCAGCAGGGAAAACTATGCCTTGTTCTAAAGTTCTTTGGGAACTGCTTGCTTGGCCCCACAGACGTGGGGGCTGCGGGCTTTCCTGCTGTCTTCAGCCTCGACACCACCCTTTCCCACTTGGCGCCCTATCAGGCACAAAAATGGCCATACGGCTGGAGATGGGTCCCCCGCCCAGAGAGCCAGCAGGGAAAACTATGCCTTGTTCTAAAGCTCTTTGGGAACCGCTTGCGTAGCCCCACAGACCTGGGGGCTGCAGGCTTTCCTGCTGCCTTCAGACTCGACACCACCCTTTCCCACTTGGCGCCGCGCCAGGCTCAAAAATGGCCATACGGCTGGAGATGGGTCCCCCGCCCAAAGAGCCAGCAGGGAAAACTATGCCTTGTTCTAAAGCTCTTTGGGAACCGCTTGCGTAGCCCCACAGACCTGGGGGCTGCAGGCTTTCCTGCTGCCTTCAGCCTCAAAGCAACCCTTTCCCACTTGGCGTCGCGCTAGGCACAAAAATGGCCATACAGCTGGAGATGGGTCCCCCGCCCAAGGAGCCAGCAGGGAAAACTATGCCTTGTTCTAAAGCTCTTTGGGAACCGCTTGCGTAGCCCCACAGACCTGGGGGCTGTGGGCTTTCCTGCTGCCTTCAGCCTCAAAGCCACCCTTTCACACTTGGCGCCGCGCCAGGCACAAAAATGGCCATACGGCTGGAGATGGGTCCCCTGCCCAAAGAGCCAGCAGGGAAAACTATGCCTTGTTCTAAAGCTCTTTGGGAACCGCTTGCGTAGCCCCACAGACCTGGGGGCTGCAGGCTTTCCTGCTGCCTTCAGCCTCGACACCACCCTTTCCCACTTGGCGCCGCGCCAGGCACAAAAATGGCCATACGGCTGGAGATGGGTCCCCCGCGCAAAGAGCCTGCAGGGAAAGCTTTGTCTACAGTCAGTCAAGGTCGACGTACTCAACACTGATAAGAAAGATCACATGTGTTCTTGTGCTGAGGGATATCAAGTGGAAATCCTTCTCGCGGAGTGATCAAGCGATTTAAACTTTTCATCATAATCCAAAGTCTAACATGCAAAACAATTGTCTAAGCAAAGCACAATACAGTGAGTATTAGTAAAACAACAACAGAGTGAAGCATCTTGTTATAAAGTCCTGTAACTGTCGGTGACCATCCAAAAAGAGGATCTCCCCATCTATGTCCTTCGCCTCTCTTCACTCTTTCCAACGCTTTGTGTATTTCTTCAACCTGATGATGGACGGTAATCAAAGTTGTCTGTCTATTTTCTTGGGCCTCTTTCAAGAGTCGCTTCAATTCATTGTGTTTTAGCAGCTTCTTCACCAGGGAGAGATTCATTCCGATAGGGGCAGGCAACAATCTCGAATCAACGTATAATTAGGTTGTAGCAATTGAAAAGACGTAACAGGAGCTTAATAATTGAAGTCGCATCCCGTAACTTTGTGTTAGTAAAGTTCAAACACAAAGATTTGAGTGATTACTATGTCATCTCTGAATACAAGACTACAGGGAGACCTCATGCTAACGCACCCTTTCCCAATATAGTCAAGCACAGTCTCTGGGGTTTCATCGGGATGTGTCTCAAAGTGACAAACATTCTGGTTGGTGTCAAGACAAAGGTCTTGTGCTTTGAGAGTATTACTCTCACAAATGAATCCTTGTTGGTCTCGTGAAACGCATGCGTCAACATCAGCAGTTTGCCATTTAGTCTCATTTTGTCGTGCCCAACCTCTGTGCTGTGTTGGATAGAGTAGAGCTCCTTGGTGATTCAACCCCAGTGCGATGATTGGGTATGTGGTGTATACGGAGGCATTGCGTATCGTTAAGACAAAAGCTGTGGCTTTGCTCTCAGTGGGATCGTAGGTGAAATTAACCAGATACCACCTGGACTGAAATTTTTTCTCAAATTCAATTGCGTTATCCCATATTACTTTTCGAATTTCGGTGGGCAAGGTGCCTTCTTTACCTTCCCTTATGATTGCGGCTGTCATAGATTGCATCCACAATTGGGCTTGGATACAACTAAGAGCCAAGGAAACATTGGTTTGAGTTGTACCAAGTGCATCTGTGATCAGCTGATGGTCTTTTTCACCCGTTTCTTCCCATTGAGGCAATATATTCTATAAAAGCCGTTGGTGGTTTCCCAATGCTAATAGAGAGGACCGTAGGGGATGTCTTAATTTGTCCAGATCAGTAGCGGTTGTGACTAGTTTGTTGGCAAGTATCTCAGCATCTATACTATTCAAGACTCCCAGGCCTGTTCCTAAGATACCAGTCGCATCCCTCTTCCGTCCGTGTGAAGTGGCAAGAGTTCGTTTGCGTAACCATGCTGACCATTCTGCATAAGATGTACTCAGGAATGGTGAGCAGGTGGGTTTGATCGCAGAGATTTTAATCTGCATTGACAATTCTGCTCGTTTGAGGGAATATGTGGGATTAAACAGTACCTGTTGTTGACCTGTGTGTGTTTAATAACGTAAGGGCCAATGTTGAAAATGTAAGGAGTTAGTCTAATGGAGGGCTTAGAAAAGAGAGAGGTGTTTTTTTTTTTTTTCTCTTAGAAGAGAGAGCCTTTGAGAGTTTGTGGGGTGTAGGTTCTGGATTCATTTCAGCAAGTTCAGGTGTATTTGAGTCAATCATAAATTCAAATAACAATTCTGTGCCCTTGTAGCCCCAAATACAGTACACTACTGTAGGTTTGATGAAAGTGAAATTGTGCCAGCAATCTGAATTTGGCTCCATAATTTTGTAACAATCAGTGTTGTATTTGTCCGCTTTGGTAGAGTCTACATAGATGGTTTTAATTACAGTTGGCCTGTGGTGATTAGACCCGTTGATAAATCGGCAACCAATGTGTGTTCTTGTGGAATAATTACTAAATTGGCCAAGAATACAAAAATACAGCATTGTTCACACATTAAGGAAAGTCATAAAATCAAGAGGCTTCTGAGGTAGAATACAGCCGCAGCTAGCACACGAAGAATGCAACAGCTGTGATTCCCTGTACAAGGTTGTTTGCGAAACTACACGAGGGATGGAACGGAACGCGCTTGTTCCGTGGCCTTCCCTTGTGACGAATAGCAGATATGGGGACGAGATGGTACTACGGAACTGATAAGCGGCTTACACGCCACCCGAGCCAACATTTCGTCAAATGTTGATGAAATGCTGTCCTTTTGTGCGAACTTTGCTCACCACAATGTATCAAAACACACCTCCATCCCGGAGGCTATCCGCCCCCGAGGTGTGAACACTCCTCCTTGAGTACATTAATCATAATAAAAGTACATATGACTAAAGTCACTCAAACTCCACTTTGAAGTTAAAAAAATAATATAAAAATAGCCCAAGAGAGGGGGGATGTCTGGGAAGACACCATCGCGAAGAATCCCACCGCTGTTTTCTGGGATCAGTCGACGGGCTGAGCCTTTCTTCCCCCTCATAAGGACGCCTTTGGGTAAGACTTTGATTACACCGAGTGCTTTCTCGGGGACTCTAGAAATTTCTCTAGAGAATCTCTACCCTACATTTATAGCCAGGCTGTATCGTTTATAATTTTGTCACGCGTTTGTCTATTTAACAATGTCTTTATTTGCACGTGCTTTGCAGACAGTGTATTTATCACCGGCAATCCTAAAGAACCTGTATATCTGTTGTTTAAATAAACTGCACTGTTTCAGTAGCTAGTCGTTTCGCTTTCTCACTGAACGCGACCAAAACTTGAGAGAGGCCGTGCTGGTTCAGGAGCACGACTAGACTGAAGGTGCAGCCCACTATTAGTGTCTCCAAATCGTAATAGTTTAACACATAGTAAACGCGATTGGGCTGATAGTGCTGAATTGGGCATCACTCAGAATTGAAACCCAGCCGCACCTGGCCTCCCACCTCGGTGAGGAGTGTTAGAACGCAAGGGGGTTTATCTTCTGCCAAAACCGCTTGGCCCCGTTTCACGCAACAGAATTTGGCGTAGTCGGCAGGATTGCCATGGATAAACTGCTGCAAAAATATGATTGTGCCCCTTCCCAGGCTGGGAAGGAGTGGGCCCAAAAATTTTGGAAGGATGAAGAGAAAGTGGTGGAACGTATTGAAGAGCGTCGGGTTTCACAGAAGCTCAGAGCGGGGAAAGGCAAGGGTGTGATTTGTGCTGTGTTAGGCGCCTGTTTATCTTGTGCACAACAAGAAGCTAGAGAAACCCCCGCTCCTAATCTGATTTCAGCTGTAGAATATGCAACCCTGAAATCGGAGAATGAGGTGCTGAAGTCATCATTAGCCTTGCAAAAGGAGACAGGAGAAAGATTAAGAACTCAAGTCGATAAGCTTGTGAGTGAGAATGAATGTTTAGGAAACCGGAATGCTCAACTTGGGAGTGAAAATCGCCAACTTAAAATGTTATTGAAAGGGTGACCGGGCTCTTAGATAAAATGCAGCCCTCGACCCAGGTCCAACAGATTCGTAAGTTAATGTGTTATCCAAATTCCGGAACCCAGACCGGAGATTTTTTTGTCTAATAGTGAGGATGACGAAGAAGATGAGGAGGAAAGGACTTTTACTTTGAAATCCCAAGTTTTTCCTTTACGTCCTCTGGTTAAAACTGAAACTGCAGTTGATGATGGTGATGAAATTCACACCACTGTGCGTACCGTTCCATGGACACCAACCGAGTTAACAAAAATAAGGGAGAAATATTCGAGGCGACCAGAAGAGTCAGCTGTTGAGTACGTGTGGCGAGTTTCTTCTGAAGGGGGGGGCAGAATTATGCTGAGTGAGGAAGAAGCAGGAGACTCTTGGGGACCAGGAGTGTTTTTAACCACTATGCCTGGGGATCATAATTATTCCCTAACCGCTCGAGCAGCCTATTGGGCAAGGGGTATGGATCCGCGAGAGAGGGGGGAGCCGTTAGAGATTAGAGCTACAGGCTACTCTGATCTGTTTGCGGCTGTACGGAAAGCAGCTTGTCTGCAAGCCATGTATGACAGAGAGGAATTTCGGAAATCCCCAATGTCAGCCCCTATCGACCCCGATCGATTAGCCCCTCTCATCCGTGGTCTTCCCGATTGCCTGAAACCGTTCCTTGTTCGCACTCAAGATCGTATACGGGATGCTCGGGGTGCTCATGGGCGGGGCCGTCGTCACTACATGCCCACCTGGAATGTACAGGAAATAGATCAATATGGGCGCCGAATGGGCTGGGCCAGCCAAACTAGTGAGAAATCCTCCGAACACCCGCGAAAGGTTCGCCAAGTCCAAACTCACACTCAAAACCCTAAATCAGAGGGAAGGTTTAAGCCTGATAAGGACCGGAATGAGTTGTGGCGTAAAGCCCTACAATTAGGGGTGCCCCGACAATTCTTGCACGGTGACCCTACGGGAGATCTCCGTACGCTAGTCCAATCTCTACCTAGAAAGAATAATGCGGCTGGGGAGAAAAGTCTAACCAGAGAATCCCCAAGCCGTGAGAAAACTGTGCCTTCTGCACCGGAACATAACTTGATTGATTTGACAGAGTCCCAGCCACAACACTCCTATCCCCGGGGAGGGCACTGAGCAACCCTGTCGGGCAGGTACTAGCAATCCAATGGCGCTCTCATAAAGACTCCGAACCTGTTATTGTCATTCCTGTTGGACCCCGGAAGATATTGGTAAATTTTATTATTGATACCGGAGCCCAAATGTCTGCAATCACTAACGAAACAGCACAACTTCTAGGTATAAATCCCACCCGACGCAGAGTCAACTTCACAGGAATTGATGGTGTGGTAAAAACATGCCCCACTGCAAAAATTAACCTCTGGTTGCCGGGAGAGCAGCGAATGACTAGGGCAGAAGTGTTAGTGGGTGCCTCACGTAGACCCGACTCAAAGTGTCAGGGACCCGCACAGGAAGTTAAATTCCTGGGGGTCTGGTGGATTAAGGGAGCTGCTTCTGTCCCTCAGGATACCCTGAAAAAATAGAACATGGACAGAATCCTTCCAGCACGAAGGAGTTACAGCAGGTCCTGGGAACTTTAAGTTATTGGCGTAAACACATCCCTGGCTTTTCCATCATTGCTCGCCCCCTTCATAGCTTGGCAAAAAAGGATAAATCCTGGGTGTGGACTGAACAACACACTAATGCTCTGCAATTACTAATAAAGGAGCTAAGGTTATTCCAACAACTTGGCCCCATACATCCAACTGACCCTGTCCATGTAGAATGGGGGCTCAGTGAACATGGTTCCCGTTGTAATTTATGGCAGAAGGGACCAGCAGGACCGGAGAGACCATTAGAATTTTGCTCCCACTCCTTCAATGATACTGAATGCAGCTATTCAGACCTGGAGAAGGGTTTACTGTCCCTGGTGCGAGCGTTGCAACGAGCAGAGCAGATAAGAAGAGAACAGAGTGTGATCTTTCCTGGGACCTTTTCGCCTCCCAGATGTGGTCCTTAAAGGGACACCACCACCAGCTGGCATTGCCCAGAGAGCTACAGTTCGAAAGTGGTATGCTTATTTAGAAGGCATTAATGAAATCAAGCCAGTCTCTGAAGGCAGTGTTAAAGTATCCAAGGCTACTTCACAAGGATACCAAAGGATATAGATGGTGCCCTATTGTTCCAATCCCCACCAAACAGACCATCTCCGATCCAAGAAGCACCTCCTTTGAGGGACAGCAGTGATCTTAGAGGAGTGTGGTTTACTGGTGCGTCATCTCACCGTTAAAAAAATAAGTGCAAATATAAGGCCGTAGCACTGGAAGTAACAACGGGAGAAAGAGCAATTGAAATAGGGGAGGGTAGGGGAACTCAGAGCTGTCCTACTAGCTGCACAACATGGAGCTACTTACATTTACACTGACTCATATGCTGTTCTTAAAGGAGCCACTGAATGGCTAGGACACTGGGCAGCCAACGATTGGCAGGTGAATAGAGTCCCAGTTTGGGAGACAGATAATTGGAAGCAACTGTTGGAAATAGGAGGACAGAGACCATTGCACATTGCTTGGGTAAAAGGCCACGATCGTTCAAACTCGATCACTGCTCAGTTCAACCAACAGGTAGATGGCCTCACGCGGCTGCAACAAATTGACATTGTAGATGATGGTCGGGAATGGGAACGCTTACTTGAATCGTTACATGTTAAACGTGGCCGCACAGGCCGTCCTGACCTGTATCGGGAAGGTGGGTGGCTTGTGTCAGTTAAGCTGTGCGAACAAATAGTAACTGCCTGTTCACAATGTCGCCTACGACTCAGCAAAGATCATCCGAGTAAGGCGCCTCCCTTACACATGCGGGACAAGAAAGCGTTGTGGCATTCATGGCAGCTTGATTATATTGGGCCCTTGAGATCATCAGGTGGGAAAAGATATGTCCTGGTAGGAGTGGAGATTATCTCCAGCCTCAGTATGGCCAGCAGTTTCAAACCAGCTACGAGGGACAACACAGTGAAAGGCCTAACAGGGTGGTTCAGCACACTTCCCCTTCCCGACGAAATCCAGAGTGATAACGTTTCACACTTTACGGCTTCGGTGGTACAAGATTGGGCCAAGGAAGAAGGGATTCGATGGGTATTTCATACTCCCTGTTATCCCCAGGCTAATGGCATTGTTGAACGCACCAATAGATTGGTTAAGCGTTTTGCAAAAAGTCATGAACCTGGTTGGCATTTGCGATTGGATGATGCCATCTATCAACTAAATAACAAATGGAGTGGAGACGGCTGTCCTAAAATGAAAGCTTTCTGTGTACCTGCCAATATTATCTCGCCAAAGGCTGCCAATGAACCGGGAAAATACCCCGGAAGATTTCACCCTGGACTACCTGTGTTAGTGAAAATGCCTCAAAATGGGACGGTGCCAATGGTGCTAGCTACTCCCAAAAATCCCTATGCATGGGAAGCCAAGGATTGTTCAGGGAAGATACACCGGATCAGCACCCGGTGGACCGCACCTTCTTTTTAACCCCGTCGGTCGAATAAGACCGAGCAGATTTTCTTTTCCTTTATGTCTTACAGGAACCTTGGATGAGCTGTAGGATTGGCCTACGCTACCTTTGAATGTCTCCAGGGAATCCTGACATTGAACCTGGCAATAATACTACTTTTATGATGTATGGCTATTTGGAGGCCCAAATTCTAAAATGACGAATTGGCAGATGGAATTGATGCTATTCAGTTTCACCTTTTTATTCCCTGTTGTTTGTAGTCAAAGAGACCCAGAGTGGCCATGGTCTCAAGCCTTTCTCGTCTATAATACAAGACTACAGGGAGACCTCATGCTAACGCACCCTTTCCCAATATAGTCAAGCACAGTCTCTGGGGTTTCATCGGGATGTGTCTCAAAGTGACAAGCATTCTGGTTGGTGTCAAGACAAAGGTCTTGTGCTTTGAGAGTATTACTCTCACAAATGAATCCTTGTTGGTCTCGTGAAACGCATGCGTCAACATCAGCAGTTTGCCATTTAGTCTCATTTTGTCGTGCCCAACCTCTGTGCTGTGTTGGATAGAGTAGAGCTCCTTGATGATTCAACCCCAGTGCGATGATTGGGTATATGGTGGATACTGAGGCATTGCGTATCGTTAAGACAAAAGCTGTGGCTTTGCTCTCAGTGGGATCGTAGGTGAAATTAACCAGATACCACCAGGATTGAAATTTTCTCTCAAACTCAATTGCGTTATCCCATATTACTTTTCGAATTTCGGTGGGCAAGGTGCCTTCTTCACCTTCCCTTATGATTTATGAGTTTTTGCAAAACGCTTAACCAATCCGTTGGTGCATTCAACAATGCCATTAGCCTGAGGATAATAGGGAGTATGAAATACCCATCGAATCCCTTCTTCTTTGGCCCAATCTTGTACCACTGTAGCGGTAAAGTGTGAACCGTTATCACTTTGGATTTCCTCGGGAAGGGGAAGTGTGCTGAACCACCCTTTTAGGCCTTTCACTGTGTTGTCCCCAGCAGCTGATTTGAAGCCAGTGGCCATACTGAGGCTGGAGATAATCTCCACTCCGACTAGGACATATCTTTTCCCACCTGATGATCTCAAGGGCCCAATATAATCAATCTGCCATGAATGCCACAACATTTTCTTGTCCCGCATGTGTAAGGGAGGCGCCTTACTCGGATGATCTTTGCTGAGTCGTAGGCGACATTGTGACCAGGCAGTTACTACTTGTTCGCACAGCTTAACCGACACAGGCCACCCCCGGGCTAGACCTTCCTGATACAGATCAGCACGGCCTGTATGGCCAGGCTTAATATGTAACCATTCCCGACCATCATCTACAGTGTCAATTTGTTGTAGCCGCGTGAGGCTATCTACCTGTTGGTTGAACTGAGCAGTGATCGAGTTTGAACGATCGTGGCCTTTTACCCAAGCAATGTGCAATGGTCTCTGTCCTCCTATTTCCAACAGTTGCTTCCAACTGTCTGTCTCCCAGATCGGGACTCTATTCACCTGCCAATCATTGGCTGCCCAGTGTCCTAGCCATTCAGTGGCTCCTTTAAAAACAGCATATGAGTCAGTGTAAATGTAAGTAGCTCCATGTTGTGCAGCTAGTAGGACGGCTCTGAGTTCCCCTACTTGTGCCCTACCTTCTCCTGTTTCAATTGCTCTTTCCCCCGTTGCTACTTCCAGTGCTACGGCCTTGTATTTCCACTTACTGTTCTCACGGTGAGATGACACACCAGTAAACCACACTCCTGTAAGATCACTGCCTGCTTTCAGAGGAGGTGCTTCTTGGATTGGAGATGGTCTGTTTGGTGGGGATTGGAACAATAGGGCACCATCTCTATCCTTCTGGAGCATGGATACTTTGATACTACCTTCAGAGACTGGCATGATATCATTAATGCCTTCTAAATAAGCATACCACTTTCGAACTGTGGGTTTCTGGGCAATGCCAGCTGGCGGTGCTGTCCCTTTACGGACCACATCTAGGAGTCGAAAAGGGCCCCGAACAATCACGCTCTGTTCTCTCCTTATCTGCTCTGCTCGTTGCAATGCTCGCACCAGGGACAGTAAACCCTTCTCCAGGTCTGAATAGCTGCTCTCAGTATCATTAAAGGCGTGAGAGCTAAATTCTAATGGTCTCTCCGGTCCTGCTGGTCCCTTCTGGCATAAATTACAATGGGAACCATGTTCACTGAGCCCCCATTCTACATGGACAGGGTCAGTTGGATGTATGGGGCCAAGTTGTTGGAATAACCTTAGCTCTTTTATTAGCAATTCTAGTGCATTAGTGTGTTGTTCAGTCGACTCCCAGGATTTACCTTTTTTGAGCAAACAATAAAGGGGGCGAGCAATGATGGAAAAGCCAGGGATGTGTTTACGCTAATAACTTAAAGTTCCCAGGACTTGCTGTAACTCCTTCGTGCTGGAAGGATTCTGTCCATGTTCTATTTTTTCAGGGTATCCTGAGGGACAGAAGCAGCTCCCTTAATCCACCAGACCCCCAGGAATTTAACTTCCTGTGCGGGTCCCTGACACTTTGAGTCGGGAATTTCCAATCCCAAATCTGATAATGTTTTTCGGATGTTTTGCATCATGTCTTGTACACTTTCTTGGTTCTCTCCCCTATTAAGATGTCATCAATAATATATTGGTATATTGTACATCCCTGTGAAACAGGAATCTCTGATAGCACTTTAGCCAAAGCATTATGGGCAATAGTGGGGGAATGTTTGTATCCTTGTGGAAAGCGGTTAAAGGTATATTGGACTCCTTTCCATGTGAATGCAAACTGCGCTTTGTCCTGCTCAAGGAGGAGAATCATAAAAAAATATGTCTTTAAAATCTAAGGCAACCCTGCAAGGATGGGCAGCTCCTTTTATCATTGTCACAATTTCCGCGATATTCGGAACAGCAGCGGTCAGAGGTGCAGTGTTGGCGTTTAATTTTCCGTAATCTACTGTGAAACGCCATTGCCTTTTTGGTTTCTTTACTGGCCACACCGGTGAAAAATAAGGCGAGTGAATCCTCTTAATGATGTCCCTTTTTTCTAAATTTGATACCAATCTGGCTGCTCCTGCAACAGCAGTTGCAGGCAGTGGATACTACAGGACAGCAGAGATTTTAGAGGGAGGGAAAAGTATGGAAGTTTCCAATAGGCTCAATTTCACTGTGTCTATTACTTTTTCAAATCCTGCAAAACTTCACACTGTGGAGACATCATTAAGAAAAGGCATTAAGAAACCCTCGGACGGCAGGCTTTCCTGCTGCCTTCAGCCTCAAAACCACCCTTTCCCACGACGCACCGCGCCAGGCACAAAAATGGCCATACGGCTGGAGATGGGTCCCCCGCCCAAAGAGCCAGCAGGGAAAACTATGCCTTGTTCTAAAGCTCTTTGGGAACCGCTTGCGTAGCCCCACAGACCTGGGGGCTGCGGGCTCTCCTGCTGCCTTCAGCCTCAAAGCCACCCTTTCCCGCTTGGCGCCGGGCCAGGCACAAAAATGGCCATACGGCTGGAGATGGGTCCCCCGCCCAAAGAGCCAGCAGGGAAAACTATGCCTTGTTCTAAAGCTCTTTGGGAACCGCTTGCGTAGCCCCACAGACCTGGGGGCTGCAGGCTTTCCTGCTGCCTTCAGCCTCGACACCACCCTTTCCCACTTGGCGCTTCGCCAGGCATAAAAATGGCCATATGGCTGGATATGGGTCCCCCGCCCAAAGAGCCAGCAGGGAAAACTATGCCTTGTTCTAAAGCTCTTTGGGAACCGCTTCCATAGCCCCACAGACCTGGGGGCTGCAGGCTTTCCTGCTGCCTTCAGCCTCAAAGCCACCCTTTCCCACTAGGCGCTGCATCAGGCACAAAAATGGCCTATGGCTGGAGATGGGTCCCATGCCCTAAGAGCCAGCTGGGAAAACTATGACTTGTTCTAAAGCTCTTTGGGAACCGCTTGCGTAGCCCCACAGACCTGGGGGCTGCAGGCTTTGCTCCTGCCTTCAGCCTCAAAGACACCCTTTCCCACCTGGCGCCGCGCCAGGCTCAAAAATGGCCATACGGCTGGAGATGGGTCCCCCGCCCAAGGAGCCAGCAGGGAAAACTATGCCTTGTTCTAAAGCTCTTTGGGAACCGCTTGCGTAGCCCCACAGACCTGGGGGCTGCAGGCTTTCCTGCTGTCTTCAGCCTCAAAGCCACCCTTTCCCACTTGGCGTCGCGCCAGGCACAAAAATGGCCTATGGCTGGAGATGGGTCCCCCGCCCAAGGAGCCAGCAGGGAAAACTATGCCTTGTTCTAAAGCTCTTTGGGAACCGCTTGCTTGGCCCCACAGACCTTGGGGCTGCGGGCTTTCCTGCTGCCTTCAGCCTCGACACCACCCTTTCCCACTTGGCGCCGCATCAGGCACAAAAATGGCCTATGGCTGGAGATGGGTCCCATGCCCAAAGAGCCAGCAGGGAAAACTATGCCTTGTTCTAAAGCTCTTTGGGAACCGCTTGCGTAGCCCCACAGACCTGGGGGCTGCGGGCTTTCCTGCTGCCTTTAGCCTCGACACCACCCTTTCCCACTTGGCGCCGCGCCAGGCACAAAAATGGCCATACGGCTGGAGATGGGTCCCCCGCCCAGAGAGCCAGCAGGGAAAACTATGCCTTGTTCTAAAGCTCTTTGGGAACCGCTTGCGTAGCCCCACAGACCTGGGGGCTGCGGGCTTTCCTGCTGCCTTCAAGCCTCAAAGCCACCCTTTCCCACTGGGCGCCGGGCCAGGCACAAAAATGGCCATACGGCTGGAGATGGTTCCCCCGCCCAAAGAGCCAGCAGGGAAAACTATGCCTTGTTCTAAAGCTCTTTGGGAACTGCTTGCGTAGCCCCACAGACCTGGGGGCTGCGGGCTTTCCTGCTGCCTTCAGCCTCAAAACCACCCTTTCCCACTTGGCGCCGCGCCAGGCACAAAAATGGCCTATGGCTGGAGATGGGTCCCCCGCCCAAAGAGCCAGCAGGGAAAACTATGCCTTGTTCTAAAGCTCTTTGGGAACCGCTTGCTTGGCCCCACAGACCTGGGGGCTGCGGGCTTTCCTGCTGCCTTCAGCGTCAAAACCACCCTTTCCCATTTGGCGCCGCGCTAGGCACAAAAATGGCCATACGGATGTAGATGGGTCCCCCGCCCAAAGAGCCAGCAGGGAAAACTATGCCTTGTTCTAAAGCTCTTTGGGAACCGCTTGCTTGGCCCCACAGACCTGGGGGCTGCAGGCTTTGCTGCTGCCTTCAGCCTCGACACCACCCTTTCCCACTTGGCGCCGGGCCAGGGACAAAAATGGCCTATGGCTGGAGATGGGCCCCCTGCCAAAAGAGACAGCAGGGAAAACTATGCCTTGTTCTAAAGCTCTTTGGGAACCGCTTGCGTAGCCCCACACACCTGGGGGCTGCAGGCTTTCCTGCTGCCTTCAGCCTCAAAGCCACCCTTTCCCACTTGGCGCCGCGCCAGGCACAAAAATGGCCTATGGCTGGAGATGGGTCCCATGCCCAAAGAGCCAGCAGGGAAAACTATGCCTTGTTCTAAAGCTCTTTGGGAACCGCTTGCTTGGCCCCACAGACCTGGGGGCTGCAGGCTTTTCTGCTGCCTTCAGCCTCAAAACCACCCTTTCCCACTTGGCGCCGGGCCAGGCACAAAAATGGCCATACGGCTGGAGATGGGTCCCCCGCCCAAAGAGCCAGCAGGGAAAACTATGCCTTGTTCTAAAGCTCTTTGGGAACCGCTTGCGTAGCCCCACAGACCTGGGGCTGCAGGGTTTGTGCTGCCTTCAGCGTCAAAGCCACCCTTTCCCACTTGGCGCTGCGCCATGCACAAAAATGGCCGTACGGCTGGAGATGGGTCCCCCGCCCAAAGAGCCAGCAGGGAAAACTATGCCTTGTTCTAAAGCTCTTTGGGAACCGCTTGCGTAGCCGCACAGACCTGGGGGCTGCGGGCTTTGCTGCTGCCTTCAGCCTCAAAGCCACCCTTTCCCACTTGGCGCCGGGCCAGGCGCAAAAATGGCCATACGGCTGGAGATGGGTCCCCCGCCCAAAGAGCCAGCAGGGAAAACTATGCCTTGTTCTAAAGCTCTTTGTGATCCGCTTGTGTAGCCGCACAGACCTGGGGGCTGCAGGCTTTCCTGCTGCCTTCAGCCTCAAAACCATCCTATGCCACTACGCACCGCGCCAGGCACAAAAATAGCCATACGGCTGGAGATGGGTCCCCCGCCCAAAGAGCCAGCAGTGAAAACTATGCCTTGTTCTAAAGCTCTTTGTGATCCGCTTGTGTAGCCCCACAGACCTGGGGGCTGCAGGCTTTCCTGCTGCCTTCAGCCTCGACAGCACCCTTTCCCACTTGGCTTCGCGCCAGGCATAAAAATGGCCTATGGCTGGAGATGGGTCCCATGCCCTAAGAGCCAGCTGGGAAAACTATGCCTTGTTCTAAAGCTCTTTGGGAACCGCTTGCGTAGCACCACAAACCTGGGGGCTGCAGGCTTTGCTCCTGCCTTCAGCCTCAAAGCCACCCTTTCCCACCTGGCGCCGCGCCAGGCTCAAAAATGGCCATACGGCTGGAGATGGGTCCCCCGCCCAGAGAGCCAGCAGGGAAAACTATGCCTTGTTCTAAAGCTCTTTGGGAACCGCTTGCGTAGCCCCACAGACCTGGGGGCTGCGGGCTTTCCTGCTGCCTTCAGCCTCGACACCACCCTTTCCCACTTGGCGCCCTATCTAGCACAAAAATGGCCTATGGCTGGAGATGGGTCCCATGCCCAAAGAGCCAGCAGGGAAAACTATGCCTTGTTCTAAAGCTCTTTGGGAACCGCTTGCGTAGCCCCACAGACCTGGGGGCTGCGGGCTTTCCTGCTGCCTTCAGCCTCAAAGCCACCCTTTCCCACTTGGCCCCCGGCCAGGCACAAAAATGGCCATACGGCTGGAGATGGGTCCCCCGCCCAAAGAGCCAGCAGGGAAAATTATGCCTTGTTTTAAAGCTCTTTGGGAACCGCTTGCGTAGACCTACAGACCTGGGGGCTGCGGGCTTTCCTGCTGCCTTTAGCCTCGACACCACCCTTTCCCTCTTGGCGCCGCGCCAGGCACAAAAATGGCCGTACGGCTGGAGATGGGTCCCCCGCCCAAAGAGCCAGCAGGGAAAACTATGCCTTGTTCTAAAGCTCTTTGGGAACCGCTTGCGTAGCCCCACAGACCTGGGGCTGCAGGGTTTGTGCTGCCTTCAGCGTCAAAGCCACCCTTTCCCACTTGGCGCTGCGCCATGCACAAAAATGGCCGTACGGCTGGAGATGGGTCCCCCGCCCAAAGAGCCAGCAGGGAAAACTATGCCTTGTTCTAAAGCTCTTTGGGAACCGCTTGCGTAGCCGCACAGACCTGGGGGCTGCGGGCTTTGCTGCTGCCTTCAGCCTCAAAGCCACCCTTTCCCACTTGGCGCCGGGCCAGGCGCAAAAATGGCCATACGGCTGGAGATGGGTCCCCCGCCCAAAGAGCCAGCAGGGAAAACTATGCCTTGTTCTAAAGCTCTTTGTGATCCGCTTGTGTAGCCGCACAGACCTGGGGGCTGCAGGCTTTCCTGCTGCCTTCAGCCTCAAAACCATCCTATGCCACTACGCACCGCGCCAGGAACAAAAATAGCCATACGGCTGGAGATGGGTCCCCCACCCAAAGAGCCAGCAGGGAAAATTATGCCTTGTTCTAAAGCTCTTTGGGAACCGCTTGCGTAGCCCCACACACCTGGGGGCTGCAGGCTTTCCTGCTGCCTTCAGCCTCGACAGCACCCTTTCCCACTTGGCTTCGCGCCAGGCACAAAAATGGCCTATGGCTGGAGATGGGTCCCATGCCCTAAGAGCCAGCTGGGAAAACTATGCCTTGTTCTAAAGCTCTTTGGGAACCGCTTGCGTAGCACCACACACCTGGGGGCTGCAGGCTTTGCTCCTGCCTTCAGCCTCAAAGCCACCCTTTCCCACCTGGCGCCGCGCCAGGCTCAAAAATGGCCATACGGCTGGAGATGGGTCCCCCGCCCAGAGAGCCAGCAGGGAAAACTACGCCTTGTTCTAAAGCTCTTTGGGAACCGCTTGCGTAGCCCCACAGACCTGGGGGCTGCGGGCTTTCCTGCTGCCTTCAGCCTCGACACCACCCTTTCCCACTTGGCGCCCTATCAAGCACAAAAATGGCCTATGGGTGGAGATGGGTCCCATGCCCAAAGAGCCATCAGGGAAAACTATGCCTTGTTCTAAAGCTCTTTGGGAACCGCTTGCGTAGCCCCACACACCTGGGGGCTGCGGGCTTTCCTGCTGCCTTCAGCCTCAAAACCACCCTTTCCCACTTGGCCCCCGGCCAGGCACAAAAATGGCCATACGGCTGGAGATGGGTCCCCCGCCCAAAGAGCCAGCAGGGAAAATTATGCCTTGTTTTAAAGCTCTTTGGGAACCGCTTGCGTAGCCCTACAGACCTGGGGGCTGCGGGCTTTCCTGCTGCATTCAAGCCTCAACGCCACCCTTTCCCACTGGGCGCCGGGCCAGGCACAAAAATGGCCTGTGGCTGGAGATGGGTCCCCCGCCCAAAGAGCCAGCAGGGAAAACTATGCCTTGTTCTAAAGCTCTTTGGGAACCGCTTGCTTGGCCCCACAGACCTGGGGGCTGCAGGCTTTGCTGCTGCCTTCAGCCTCAAAGCCACCCTTTCCCACTTGGCGCCCTATCAAGCACAAAAATGGCCTATGGCTGGAGATGGGTCCCATGCCCAAAGAGCCAGCAGGGAAAACTATGCCTTGTTCTAAAGCTCTTTGGGAACCGCTTGCTTGGCCCCACAGACCTGGGGGCTGCGGGCTTTCCTGCTGCCTTCAGCCTCGACACCACCCTTTCCCACTTGGCGCCGCGCCAGGCACAAAAATGGCCATACGGCTGGAGATGGGTCCCCCGCCCAAAGAGCCAGCAGGGAAAACTATGCCTTGTTCTAAAGCTCTTTGGGAACCGCTTGCGTAGCCCCACAGACCTGGGGGCTGCGGGCTTTCCTGCTGCCTTCACCCTCAAAACCACCCTTTCCCACTTGGCACTGCTCCAGGCTCAAAAATGGCCATACGGCTGGAGATGGGTCCCCCGCCCAGAGAGCCAGCAGGGAAAACTATGCCTTGTTCTAAAGCTCTTTGGGAACCGCTTGCGTAGCCCCACAGACCTGGGGGCTGCGGGCTTTCCTGCTGCCTTCAGCCTCAAAGCCACCCTTTCCCACTTGGCGCCGGGCCAGGCACAAAAATGGCCATATGGCTGGAGATGGGTCCCATGCCCAAAGAGCCAGCAGGGAAAACTATGCCTTGTTCTAAAGCTCTTTGGGAACCGCTTGCGTAGCCGCACAGACCTGGGGGCTGCGGGCTTTGCTGCTGCCTTCAGCCTCGACACCACCCTTTCCCACTTGGCGCCGCGCCAGGCACAAAAATGGCCATACGGCTGGAGATGGGTCCCCCGCCCAAAGAGCCAGCAGGGAAAACTATGCCTTGTTCTAAAGCTCTTTGGGAACTGCTTGCGTAGCCCCACAGACCTGGGGGCTGCAGTCTTTGCTGCTGCCTTCAGCGTCAAAACCACCCTTTCCCACTACGCACCGCGCCAGGCACAAAAATGGCCATACGGCTGGAGATGGGTCCCCCGCCCAAAGAGCCAGCAGGGAAAACTATGCCTTGTTCTAAAGCTCTTTGGGAACCGCTTGCTTGGCCCCACAGACGTGGGGGCTGCGGGCTTTCCTGCTGCCTTCAGCCTCAAAACCACCCTATGCCACTACGCACCGCGTCAGGCACAAAAATAGCCATACGGCTGGAGATGGGTCCCCCACCCAAAGAGCCAGCAGGGAAAATTATGCCTTGTTCTAAAGCTCTTTGGGAACCGCTTGCGTAGCCCCACAGACCTGGGGGCTGCGGGCTTTCCTGCTGCCTTCAGCCTCGACACCACCCTTTCCCACTTGGCGCCCTATCAAGCACAAAAATGGCCTATGGCTGGAGATGGGTCCCATGCCCAAAGAGCCAGCAGGGAAAACTATGCCTTGATCTAAAGCTCTTTGGGAACCGCTTGCGTAGCCCCACACACGTGGGGGCTGCGGGCTTTCCTGCTGCCTTCAGCCTCAAAACCACCCTTTCCCACTTGGCCCCCGGCCAGGCACAAAAATGGCCATACGGCTGGAGATGGGTCCCCCGCCCAAAGAGCCAGCAGGGAAAACTATGCCTTGTTCTAAAGCTCTTTGGGAACCGCTTGCGTAGCCGCACAGACCTGGGGGCTGCGGGCTTTCCTGCTGCCTTCAGCCTCGACACCACCCTTTCCCACTTGGCACTGCTCCAGGCTCAAAAATGGCCATACGGCTGGAGATGGGTCCCCCGCCCAGAGAGCCAGCAGGGAAAACTATGCCTTGTTCTAAAGCTCTTTGGGAACCGCTTGCGTAGCCCCACAGACCTGGGGGCTGCGGGCTTTCCTGCTGCCTTCAGCCTCAAAGCCACCTTTTCGCACTTGGGGCTTCGCCAGGCACAAAAATGGCCATATGGCTGGAGATGGGTCCCCCGCCCAAAGAGCGAGCAGGGAAAACTATGCCTTGTTCTAAAGCTCTTTGGGAACCGCTTGCGTAGCCCCACAGACCTGGGGGCTGCGGGCTTTCCTGCTGCCTTCAGCCTCAAAGCCACACTTTCCCACTTGGCGCCGGGTCAGGGACAAAAATGGCCATACGGCTGGAGATGGGTCCCATGCCCAAAGAGCCAGCAGGGAAAACTATGCCTTGTTCTAAAGCTCTTTGGGAACCGCTTGCTTGGCCCCACAGACCTGGGGGCTGCAGGCTTTGCTGCTGCCTTCAGCCTCGACACCACCCTTACCCACTTGGCGCCGCGCCAGGCACAAAAATGGCCATACGGCTGGAGATGGTTCCCCCGCCCAAAGAGCCAGCAGGGAAAACTATGCCTTGTTCTAAAGCTCTTTGGGAACCGCTTGCGTAACCCCACAGACCTGGGGGCTGCGGGCTTTCCTGCTGCCTTCAGCCTCAAAACCACCTTTTCCCACTACGCACCGCGCCAGGCACAAAAATGGCCATACGGCTGGAGATGGGTCCCCCGCCCAAAGAGCCAGCAGGGAAAACTATGCCTTGTTCTAAAGCTCTTTGGGAACCGCTTGCGTAGCCGCACAGACCTGGAGGTTGCGGGCTTTCCTGCTGCCTTCAGCCTCAAAACCACCCTATGCCACTACGCACCGCGTCAGGCACAAAAATAGCCATACGGCTGGAGATGGGTCCCCCACCCAAAGAGCCAGCAGGGAAAACTATGCCTTGTTCTAAAGCTCTTTGGGAACCGCTTGCGTAGCCCCACAGACCTGGGGGCTGCAGGCTTTCCTGCTGTCTTCAGCCTCAAAGCCACCCTTTCCCACTTGGCGCCCTATCAGGCACAAAAATGGCCTATGGGTGGAGATGGGTCCCATGCCCAAAGAGCCAGCAGGGAAAACTATGCCTTGTTCTAAAGCTCTTTGGGAACCGCTTGCGTAGCCCCACAGACCTGGGGGCTGCGGGCTTTCCTGCTGCCTTCAGCCTCGATACCACCATTTCCCACTTGGCGCTGCGCCATGCACAAAAATGGCCATACGGCTGGAGATGGGTCCCCCGCCCAAAGAGCCAGCAGGGAAAACTATGCCTTGTTCTAAAGCTCTTTGGGAACCGCTTGCGTAGCCCCACAGACCTTGGGGCTGCGGGCTTTCCTGTTGCCTTCAGCCTCAAAACCACCCTTTCCCACTACGCAACGCGCCAGGCATAAAAATAGCCATACGACTGGAGATGGGTCCCCCGCCCAAAGAGCCAGCAGGGAAAACTATGCCTTGTTCTAAAGCTCTTTGGGAACCGCTTGCGTAGCCCCACAGACCTTGGGGCTGCGGGCTTTCCTGCTGCCTTCAGCCTCGACACCACCCTTTCCCACTTGGCTTCGCGCCAGGCACAAAAATGGCCTATGGCTGGAGATGGGTCCCATGCCCTAAGAGCCAGCTGGGAAAACTATGCCTTGTTCTAAAGCTCTTTGGGAACCGCTTGCATAGCCCCACAGACCTGGGGGCTGCGGGCTTTCCTGCTGTCTTCAGCCTCAAAGCAACCCTTTCCCACTTGGCGCCCTATCAAGCACAAAAATGGCCTATGGCTGGAGATGGGTCCCATGCCCAAAGAGCCAGCAGGGAAAACTATGCCTTGTTCTAAAGCTCTTTGGGAACCGCTTGCTTGCCCCACAGACCTGGGGGCTGCGGGCTTTCCTGCTGCCTTCAGCCTCGACACCACCCTTTCCCACTTGGCGCCGCGCCAGGCACAAAAATGGCCATACGGCTGGAGATGGGTCCCCCGCCCAAAGAGCCAGCAGGGAAAACTATGCCTTGTTCTAAAGCTCTTTGGGAACCGCTTGCGTAGCCCCACAGACCTGGGGGCTGCGGGCTTTCCTGCTGCCTTCACCCTTAAAACCACCCTTTCCCACTTGGCACTGCTCCAGGCTCAAAAATGGCCATACGGCTGGAGATGGGTCCCATGCCCAAAGAGCCAGCAGGGAAAACTATGCCTTGTTCTAAAGCTCTTTGGGAACCGCTTGCGTAGCCCCACAGACCTGGGGGCTGCGGGCTTTCCTGCTGCCTTCAGCCTCAAAGCCACCCTTTCCCACTTGGCGCCGGGCCAGGCACAAAAATGGCCATACGGCTGGAGATGGGTCCCCCGCCCAAAGAGCCAGCAGGGAAAACTATGCCTTGTTCTAAAGCTCTTTGGGAACCGCTTGCTTGGCCCCACAGACCTGGGGGCTGCAGTCTTTGCTGCTGCCTTCAGCCTCAACACCACCCTTTCCCACTTAGCGCCGGGCCAGGGACAAAAATGGCCATACGGCTGGAGATGGGTCCCCTGCCCAAAGAGCCAGCAGGGAAAACTATGCCTTGTTCTAAAGCTCTTTGGGAACCGCTTGCTTGGCCCCACAGACGTGGGGGATGCGGGCTTTCCTGCTGCCTTCAGCCTCAAAACCACCCTATGCCACTACGCACCGCGTCAGGCACAAAAATAGCCATACGGCTGGAGATGGGTCCCCCACCCAAAGAGCCAGCAGGGAAAACTATTCCTTGTTCTAAAGCTCTTTGGGAACTGCTTGCGTAGCCCCACAGACCTGGGGGCTGCAGGCTTTCCTGCTGTCTTTAGCCTCAAAGCCACCCTTTCTCACTTGGCGCCCTATCAGGCACAAAAATGGCCTATGGGTGGAGATGGGTCCCATGCCCAAAGAGCCAGCAGGGAAAACTATGCCTTGTTCTAAAGCTCTTTGGGAACCGCTTGCGTAGCCCCACAGACCTGGGGGCTGCGGGCTTTCCTGCTGCCTTCAGCCTCAAAGCCACCCTTTCCCACTTGGCGCTGCGCCATGCACAAAAATGGCCATACGGCTGGAGATGGGTCCCCCGCCCAAAGAGCCAGCAGGGAAAACTATGCCTTGTTCTAAAGCTCTTTGGGAACTGCTTGCGTAGCTCCACAGACCTGGGGGCTGCGGGCTTTCCTGCTGCCTTCAGCCTCGACACCACCCTTTCCCTCTCGGCGCCGCGCCAGGCACAAAAATGGCCGTACGGCTGGAGATGGGTCCCCCGCCCAAAAAGCCAGCAGGGAAAATTATGCCTTGTTCTAAAGCTCTTTGGGAACCGCTTGCGTAGCCGCACAGACCTGGGGGCTGCGGGCTTTCCTGCTGCCTTCAGCCTCGACACCACCCTTTCCCACTTGGCGCCCTATCAAGCACAAAAATGGCCTATGGCTGGAGATGGGTCCCATGCCCAAAGAGCCAGCAGGGAAAACTATGCCTTGTTCTAAAGCTCTTTGGGAACCGCTTGCGTAGCCCCACAGACGTGGGGGCTGCGGGCTTTCCTGCTGCCTTCAGCCTCAAAACCACCCTTTCCCACTTGGCCCCCGGCCAGGCACAAAAATGGCCATACGGCTGGAGATGGGTCCCCCGCCCAAAGAGCCAGCAGGGAAAATTATGCCTTGTTCTAAAGCTCTTTGGGAACCGCTTGCGTAGCCCCACAGACCTGGGGGCTGCAGGCTTTGCTGCTGCCTTCAGCCTCAAAACCACCCTTTCCCACTTGGCGCTGCGCCAGGCACAAAAATGGCCATATGGCTGGAGATGGGTCCCCCGCCCAAAGAGCCAGCAGGGAAAAATATGCCTTGTTCTAAAGCTCTTTGGGAACCGCTTGCGTAGCCCCACAGACCTGGGGGCTGCGGGCTTTCCTGCTGCCTTCAAGCCTCAAAGCCACCCTTTCCCACTGGGCGCCAGGCCAGGCACAAAAATGGCCTATGGCTGGAGATGGGTCCCCCGCCCAAAGAGCCAGCAGGGAAAACTATGCCTTGTTCTAAAGCTCTTTGGGAACTGCTTGCGTAACCCCACAGACCTGGGGGCTGCGGGCTTTCCTGCTGCCTTCAGCCTCGACACCACCCTTTCCCACTTGGCACTGCTCCAGGCTCAAAAATGGCCATACGGCTGGAGATGGGTCCCCCGCCCAGAGAGCCAGCAGGGAAAACTATGCCTTGTTCTAAAGCTCTTTGGGAACCGCTTGCGTAGCCCCACAGACCTGGGGGCTGCGGGCTTTCCTGCTGCCTTCAGTCTCAAAGCCACCCTTTCCCACTTGGCGCCGGGCCAGGCACAAAAATGGCCATACGGCTGGAGATGGGTCCCCTGCCAAAAGAGCCAGTAGGGAAAACTATGCCTTGTTCTAAAGCTCTTTGGGAACCGCTTGCGTAGCCCCACAGACCTGGGGGCTGCGGGCTTTCCTGCTGCCTTCAGCCTCAAAGCCACCCTTTCGCACTTGGGGCTTCGCCAGGCACAAAAATGGCCATATGGCTGGAGATGGGTCCCCCGCCCAAAGAGCGAGCAGGGAAAACTATGCCTTGTTCTAAAGCTCTTTGGGAACCGCTTGCGTAGCCCCACAGACCTGGGGGCTGCGGGCTTTGCTGCTGCCTTCAGCCTCAAAGCCACCCTTTCCACTTGGCGCCGCGCCAGGCACAAAAATGGCCATACGGCTGGAGATGGGTCCCATGCCCAAAGAGCCAGCAGGGAAAACTATGCCTTGTTCTAAAGCTCTTTGGGAACCGCTTGCGTAGCCCCACAGACCTGGGGGCTGCAGGCTTTCCTGCTGCCTTCAGGCTCGACACCACCCTTACCCACTTGGCGCCGCGCCAGGCACAAAAATGGCCATACGGCTGGAGATGGGTCCCCCGCCCAAAGAGCCAGCAGGGAAAACTATGCCTTGTTCTAAAGCTCTTTGGGAACCGCTTGCGTAGCCCCACAGACCTGGGGGCTGCGGGCTTTCCTGCTGCCTTCAGCGTCAAAACCACCCTTTCCCACTACGCACCGCGCCAGGCACAAAAATGGCCATACGGCTGGAGATGGGTCCCCCGCCCAAAGAGCCAGCAGGGAAAACTATGCCTTGTTCTAAAGCTCTTTGGGAACTGCTTGCGTAGCTCCACAGACCTGGGGGCTGCGGGCTTTCCTGCTGCCTTTAGCCTCGACACCACCCTTTCCCTCTTGGCGCCGCGCCAGGCACAAAAATGGCCGTACGGCTGGAGATGGGTCCCCCGTCCGAAGAGCCAGCAGGGAAAATTATGCCTTGTTCTAAAGCTCTTTGGGAACCGCTTGCGTAGCCGCACAGACCTGGGAGCTGCGGGCTTTCCTGCTGCCTTCAGCCTCGACACCACCCTTTCCCACTTGGCGCCCTATCAAGCACAAAAATGGCCTATGGCTGGAGATGGGTCCCATGCCCAAAGAGCCAGCAGGGAAAACTATGCCTTGTTCTAAAGCTCTTTGGGAACCGCTTGCGTAGCCCCACACACGTGGGGGCTGCGGGCTTTCCTGCTGCCTTCAGCCTCAAAACCACCCTTTCCCACTTGGCCCCCGGCCAGGCACAAAAATGGCCATACGGCTGGAGATGGGTCCCCCGCCCAAAGAGCCAGCAGGGAAAACTATGCCTTGTTCTAAAGCTCTTTGGGAACCGCTTGCGTAGCCCCACAGACCTGGGGGCTGCGGGCTTTCCTGCTGCCTTTAGCCTCGACACCACCCTTTCCCTCTTGGCTCCGCGCCAGGCACAAAAATGGCCGTACGGCTGCAGATGGGTCCCCCGCCCAAAGAGCCAGCAGGGAAAACTATGCCTTGTTCTAAAACTCTTTGGGAACCGCTTGCGTAGCCGCACAGACCTGGGGGCTGCGGGCTTTCCTGCTGCCTTCAGCCTCAAAGCCACCCTTTCCCACTTTGCGCCGCATCAGGCACAAAAATGGCCATACGGCTGGAGATGGGTCCCCCGCCCAAAGAGCCAGCAGGGAAAACTGTGCCTTGTTCTAAAGCTCTTTGGGAACCGCTTGCGTAGCCCCACAGACCTGGGGGCTGCGGGCTTTCCTGCTGCCTTCAGCCTCAAAACCACCCTTTCCCACTACGCAACACGCCAGGCATAAAAATAGCCATACGACTGGAGATGGGTCCCCCGCCCAAAGAGCCAGCAGGGAAAACTATGCCTTGTTCTAAAGCTCTTTGGGAACCGCTTGCGTAGCCCCACAGACCTTGGGGCTGCGGGCTTTCCTGCTGCCTTCAGCCTCGACACCACCCTTTCCCACTTGGCTTCGCGCCAGGCACAAAAATGGCCTATGGCTGGAGATGGGTCCCATGCCCTAAGAGCCAGCTGGGAAAACTATGCCTTGTTCTAAAGCTCTTTGGGAACCGCTTGCGTAGCACCACAGACCTGGGGGCTGCAGGCTTTGCTCCTGCCTTCAGCCTCAAAGCCACCCTTTCCCACCTGGCGCCGCGCCAGGCTCAAAAATGGCCATACGGCTGGAGATGGGTCCCCCGCCCAGAGAGCCAGCAGCGAAAACTATGCCTTGTTCTAAAGCTCTTTGGGAACCGCTTGCGTAGCCCCACAGACCTGGGGGCTGCGGGCTTTCCTGCTGTCTTCAGCCTCAAAGCAACCCTTTCCCACTTGGCGCCCTATCAAGCACAAAAATGGCCTATGGCTGGAGATGGGTCCCATGCCCAAAGAGCCAGCAGGGAAAATTATGCCTTGTTCTAAAGCTCTTTGGGAACCGCTTGCGTAGCCCCACAGACCTGGGGGCTGAGGGCTTTCCTGCTGCCTTTAGCCTCGACACAACCCTTTCCCACTTGGCGCCGCGCCAGGCTCAAAAATGGCCATACGGCTGGAGATGGGTCCCCCTCCCAGAGAGCCAGCAGGGAAAACTATGCCTTGTTCTAAAGCTCTTTGGGAACCGCTTGCGTAGCCCCACAGACCTGGGGGCTGCGGGCTTTCCTGCTGCCTTCAAGCCTCAAAGCCACCCTTTCCCACTGGGCGCCGGGCCAGGCACAAAAATGGCCTATGGCTGGAGATGGGTCCCCCGAACAAAGAGCCAGCAGGGAAAACTATGCCTTGTTCTAAAGCTCTTTGGGAACTGCTTGCGTAGCCCCACAGACCTGGGGGCTGCAGGCTTCCCTGCTGCCTTCAGCCTCAAAGCCACCCTTTCCCACTTGGCGCCCTATCAAGCACAAAAATGGCCTATGGCTGGAGATGGGTCCCAGGCCCAAAGAGCCAGCAGGGAAAACTATGCCTTGTTCTAAAGCTCTTTGGGAACCGCTTGCTTGGCCCCACAGACGTGGGGGCTGCGGGCTTTCCTGCTGCCTTCAGCCTCGACACCACCCTTTCCCACTTGGCGCCGCGCCAGGCACAAAAATGGCCATACGGCTGGAGATGGGTCCCCCGCCCAAAGAGCCAGCAGGGAAAACTATGCCTTGTTCTAAAGCTCTTTGGGAACCGCTTGCGTAGCCCCACAGACCTGGGGGCTGCGGGCTTTCCTGCTGCCTTCACCCTCAAAACCACCCTTTCCCACTTGGCACTGCTCCAGGCTCAAAAATGGCCATACGGCTGGAGATGGGTCCCCCGCCCAGAGAGCCAGCAGGGAAAACTATGCCTTGTTCTAAAGCTCTTTGGGAACCGCTTGCGTAGCCCCACAGACCTGGGGGCTGCGGGCTTTGCTGCTGCCTTCAGCCTCAAAGCCACCCTTTCCCACTTTGCGCCGCATCAGGCACAAAAATGGCCATACGGCTGGAGATGGGTCCCATGCCCAAAGAGCCAGCAGGGAAAACTATGCCTTGTTCTAAAGCTCTTTGGGAACCGCTTGCTTGGCCCCACAGACCTGGGGGCTGCGGGCTTTGCTGCTGCCTTCAGCCTCAACACCACCCTTTCCCACTCGGCACCGCGCCAGGCACAAAAATGGCCATACGGCTGGAGATGGGTCCCCTGCCAAAAGAGCCAGCAGGGAAAACTATGCCTTGTTCTAAAGCTCTTTGGGAACCGCTTGCGTAGCCCCACAGACCTGGGGGCTGCGGGCTTTCCTGCTGCCTTCAGATTCAAAGCCACCCTTTCCCTCTTGGGGCTTCGCCAGGCACAAAAATGGCCATACGGCTGGAGATGGGTCCCCCGCCCAAAGAGCGAGCAGGGAAAACTATGCCTTGTTCTAAAGCTCTTTGGGAACCGCTTGCGTAGCCCCACAGACCTGGGGGCTGCGGGCTTTCCTGCTGCCTTCAGGCTCGACACCACCCTTTCCCACTTGGCGCTGCGCCAGGCTCAAAAATGGCCATACGGCTGGAGATGGGTCCCCCGCCCAAAGAGCCAGCAGGGAAAACTATGCCTTGTTCTAAAGCTCTTTGGGAACCGCTTGCGTAGCCCCACAGACCTGGGGGCTGCGGGCTTTCCTGCTGCCTTCAGCCTCAAAGCCACCCTTTCCCACTTGGCGCCGCGCCAGGCACAAAAATGGCCTATGGCTGGAGATGGGTCCCATGCCCAAAGAGCCAGCAGGGAAAACTATGCCTTGTTCTAAAGCTCTTTGGGAACCGCTTGCTTGGCCCCACAGACGTGGGGGCTGCGGGCTTTCCTGCTGCCTTCAGCCTCAACACCACCCTTTCCCACTTGGCACTGCTCCAGGCTCAAAAATGGCCATATGGCTGGAGATGGGTCCCCCGCCCAAAGAGCGAGCAGGGAAAACTATGCCTTGTTCTAAAGCTCTCTGGGAACCGCTTGCTTGGCCCCACAGACGTGGGGGCTGCGGGCTTTCCTGCTGCCTTCAGCCTCAAAACCACCCTATGCCACTACGCACCGCGCCAGGCACAAAAATAGCCATACGTCTGGAGATGGGTCCCCCAACCAAAGAGCCAGCAGGGAAAACTATGCCTTGTTCTAAAGCTCTTTGGGAACCGCTTGCGTAGCCCCACAGACGTGGGGGCTGCGGGCTTTCCTGCTGCCTTCAGCCTCGACACCACCCTTTCCCACTTGGCGCCGCGCCAGGCACAAAAATGGCCATACGGCTGGAGATGGGTCCCCCGCCCAAAGAGCCAGCAGGGAAAACTATGCCTTGTTCTAAAGCTCTTTGGGAACCGCTTGCATAGCCCCACAGACCTGGGAGCTGCAGGCTTTCCTGCTGTCTTCAGCCTCAAAGCCACCCTTTCCCACTTGGCGCCCTATCAGGCACAAAAATGGCCTATGGGTGGAGATGGGTCCCATGCCCAAAGAGCCAGCAGGGAAAACTATGCCTTGTTCTAAAGCTCTTTGGGAACCGCTTGCTTGGCCCCACAGACGTGGGGGCTGCGGGCTTTCCTGCTGTCTTCAGCCTCGACACCACCTTTTCGCACTTGGCGCCCTATCAGGCACAAAAATGGCCATACGGCTGGAGATGGGTCCCCCGCCCAAAGAGCCAGCAGGGAAAACTAGGCCTTGTTCTAAAGCTCTTTGGGAACCGCTTGCGTAGCCCCACAGACCTGGGGGCTGCGGGCTTTCCTGCTGCCTTCAGCCTCAAAGCCACCCTTTCCCACTTGGCGCCGGGCCAGGGACAAAAATGGCCATACGGCTGGAGATGGGTCCCATGCCCAAAGAGCCAGCAGGGAAAACTATGCCTTGTTCTAAAGCTCTTTGGGAACCGCTTGCTTGGCCCCACAGACCTGGGGGCTGCAGGCTTTGCTGCTGCCTTCAGCCTCGACACCACCCTTACCCACTTGGCGCCGCGCCAGGCACAAAAATGGCCATACGGCTGGAGATGGGTCCCCCGCCCAAAGAGCCAGCAGGGAAAACTATGCCTTGTTCTAAAGCTCTTTGGGAACCGCTTGCTTGGCCCCACAGACCTGGGGGCTGCAGTCTTTGCTGCTGCCTTCAGCCTCAACACCACCCTTTCCCACTTGGCGCCGGGCCAGGGACAAAAATGGCCATACGGCTGGAGATGGGTCCCCTGCCCAAAGAGCCAGCAGGGAAAACTATGCCTTGTTCTAAAGCTCTTTGGTGAACGGCTTGCGTAGCCCCACAGACCTGGGGGCTGCGGGCTTTCCTGCTGCCTTCAGCGTCAAAACCACCCTTTCCCACTACGCACCGCGCCAGGCACAAAAATGGCCTATGGCTGGAGATGGGTCCCCCGCCCAAAGAGCCAGCAGGGAAAACTATGCCTTGTTCTAAAGCTCTTTGGGAACCGCTTGCTTGGCCCCACAGACCTGGGGGCTGCGGGCTTTCCTGCTGCCTTCAGCCTCAAAACCACCCTATGCCACTACGCACCGCGTCAGGCACAAAAATAGCCATACGGCTGGAGATGGGTCCCCCACCCAAAGAGCCAGCAGGGAAAACTATGCCTTGTTCTAAAGCTCTTTGGGAACCGCTTGCGTAGCCCCACAGACCTGGGGGCTGCAGGCTTTCCTGCTGTCTTTAGCCTCAAAGCCACCCTTTCTCACTTGGCGCCCTATCAGGCACAAAAATGGCCATACGGCTGGAGATGGGTCCCCCGCCCAAAGAGCCAGCAGGGAAAACTATGCCTTGTTCTAAAGCTCTTTGGGAACTGCTTGCGTAGCTCCACAGACCTGGGGGCTGCGGGCTTTCCTGCTGCCTTTAGCCTCGACACCACCCTTTCCCTCTTGGCGCCGCGCCAGGCACAAAAATGGCCGTACGGCTGGAGATGGGTCCCCCGCCCAAAAAGCCAGCAGGGAAAATTATGCCTTGTTCTAAAGCTCTTTGGGAACCGCTTGCGTAGCCGCACAGACCTGGGGGCTGCGGGCTTTCCTGCTGCCTTCAGCCTCGACACCACCCTTTCCCACTTGGCGCCCTATCAAGCACAAAAATGGCCTATGGCTGGAGATGGGTCCCATGCCCAAAGAGCCAGCAGGGAAAACTATGCCTTGTTCTAAAGCTCTTTGGGAACCGCTTGCGTAGCCCCACACACGTGGGGGCTGCGGGCTTTCCTGCTGCCTTCAGCCTCAAAACCACCCTTTCCCACTTGGCCCCCTACCAGGCACAAAAATGGCCATACGGCTGGAGATGGGTCCCCCGCCCAAAGAGCCAGCAGGGAAAATTATGCCTTGTTCTAAAGCTCTTTGGGAACCGCTTGCGTAGCCCCACAGACCTGGGGGCTGCAGGCTTTGCTGCTGCCTTCAGCCTCAAAACCACCCTTTCCCACTTGGCGCTGCGCCAGGCACAAAAATGGCCATATGGCTGGAGATGGGTCCCCCGACCAAAGAGCCAGCAGGGAAAATTATGCCTTGTTCTAAAGCTCTTTGGGAACCGCTTGCGTAGCCCCACAGACGTGGGGGCTGCGGGCTTTCCTGCTGCCTTCAAGCCTCAAAGCCACCCTTTCCCACTGGGCGCCGCGCCAGGCACAAAAATGGCCCATGGCTGGAGATGGGTCCCCCGCCCAAAGAGCCAGCAGGGAAAACTATGCCTTGTTCTAAAGCTCTTTGGGAACTGCTTGCGTAGCCCCACAGACCTGGGGGCTGCGGGCTTTCCTGCTGCCTTCAGCCTCGACACCACCCTTTCCCACTTGGCACTGCTCCAGGTTCAAAAATGGCCATACGGCTGGAGATGGGTCCCCTGCCAAAAGAGCCAGCAGGGAAAACTATGCCTTGTTCTAAAGCTCTTTGGGAACCGCTTGCGTAGCCCCACAGACCTGGGGGCTGCGGGCTTTCCTGCTGCCTTCAGCCTCAAAGCCACCCTTTCGCACTTGGGGCTTCGCCAGGCACAAAAATGGCCATATGGCTGGAGATGGGTCCCCCGCCCAAAGAGCCAGCAGGGAAAACTATGCCTTGTTCTAAAGCTCTTTGGGAACCGCTTGCGTAGCCCCACAGACCTGGGGGCTGCGGGCTTTCCTGCTGCCTTCAGCCTCAAAGCCACCCTTTCCACTTAGCGCCGGGCCAGGCACAAAAATGGCCATACGGCTGGAGATGGGTCCCATGCCCAAAGAGCCAGCAGGGAAAACTATGCCTTGTTCTAAAGCTCTTTGGGAACCGCTTGCTTGGCCCCACAGACCTGGGGGCTGCAGGCTTTCCTGCTGCCTTCAGCCTCAAAGCCACCCTTTCCCACTTGGCGCCCTATCAAGCACAAAAATGGCCTATGGCTGGAGATGGGTCCCAGGCCCAAAGAGCCAGCAGGGAAAACTATGCCTTGTTCTAAAGCTCTTTGGGAACCGCTTGCTTGGCCCCACATACGTGGGGGCTGCGGGCTTTCCTGCTGCCTTCAGCCTCGACACCACCCTTTCCCACTTGGCGCCGCGCCAGGCACAAAAATGGCCATACGGCTGGAGATGGGTCCCCCGCCCAAAGAGCCAGCAGGGAAAACTATGCCTTGTTCTAAAGCTCTTTGGGAACCGCTTGCGTATCCCCACAGACTGGGGGCTGCGGGCTTTCCTGCTGCCTTCAGCCTCGACACCACCCTTTCCCACTTGGCACTGCTCCAGGCTCAAAAATGGCCATACGGCTGCAGATGGGTCCCCCGCCCAGAGACCCAGCAGGGAAAACTATGCCTTGTTCTAAAGCTCTTTGGGAACCGCTTGCGTAGCCCCACAGACCTGGGGGCTGCGGGCTTTCCTGCTGCCTTCAGGCTCGACACCACCCTTTCCCACTTGGCGCTGCGCCAGGCTCCAATATGGCCATACGGCTGGAGATGGGTCCCCCGCCCTAAGAGCCAGCAGGGAAAACTATGCCTTGTTCTAAAGCTCTTTGGGAACCGCTTGCGTAGCCCCACAGACCTGGGGGCTGCAGGCTTTGCTCCTGCCTTCAGCCTCAAAGCCACCCTTTCCCTCTTGGCGCCGCGCCAGGCACAAAAATGGCCGTACGGCTGGAGATGGGTCCCCCGCCCAAAGAGCCAGCAGGGAAAACTATGCCTTGTTCTAAAGCTCTTTGGGAACCGCTTGCGTAACCCCACAGACCTGGGGGCTGCAGGCTTTCCTGCTGTCTTCAGCCTCGACACCACCCTTTCCCACTTGGCGCCCTATCAGGCACAAAAATGGCCATACGGCTGGAGATGGGTCCCCCGCCCAAAGAGCCAGCAGGGAAAACTATGCCTTGTTCTAAAGCTCTTTGGGAACCGCTTGCGTAGCCCCACAGACCTGGGGGCTGCGGGCTTTGCTGCTGCCTTCAGCCTCAAAGCCACCCTTTCCCACTTGGCGCCGCGCCAGGCACAAAAATGGCCTATGGCTGGAGATGGGTCCCATGCCCAAAGAGCCAGCAGGGAAAACTATGCCTTGTTCTAAAGCTCTTTGGGAACCGCTTGCTTGGCCCCAGAGACGTGGGGGCTGCGGGCTTTCCTGCTGCCTTCACCCTCAAAACCACCCTTTCCCACTACGCACCGCGCCAGGCACAAAAATGGCCATATGGCTGGAGATGGGTCCCCCGCCCAAAGAGCCAGCAGGGAAAACTATGCCTTGTTCTAAAGCTCTCTGGGAACCGCTTGCTTGGCCCCACAGACGTGGGGGCTGCGGGCTTTCCTGCTGCCTTCAGCCTCAAAACCACCCTATGCCACTACGCACAGCGCCAGGCACAAAAATGGCCATACGTCTGGAGATGGGTCCCCCACCCAAAGAGCCAGCAGGGAAAACTATGCCTTGTTCTAAAGCTCTTTGGGAACCGCTTGCGTAGCCGCACAGACCTGGGGGCTGCGGGCTTTCCTGCTGCCTTCAGCCTCGACACCACCCTTTCCCACTTGGCGCCGCGCCAGGCACAAAAATGGCCATACGGCTGGAGATGGGTCCCCCGCCCAAAGAGCCAGCAGGGAAAAATATGCCTTGTTCTAAAGCTCTTTGGGAACCGCTTGCGTAGCCCCACAGACCTGGGAGCTGCAGGCTTTCCTGCTGTCTTCAGCTTCAAAGCCACCCTTTCCCACTTGGCGCCCTATCAGGCACAAAAATGGCCTATGGGTGGAGATGGGTCCCATGCCCAAAGAGCCAGCAGGGAAAACTATGCCTTGTTCTAAAGCTCTTTGGGAACCGCTTGCTTGGCCCCACAGACCTGGGGGCTGCAGGCTTTGCTGCTGCCTTCAACCTCGACACCACCCTTACCCACTTCGCGCCGCGCCAGGCACAAAAATGGCCATACGGCTGGAGATGGGTCCCCCGCCCAAAGAGCCAGCAGGGAAAACTATGCCTTGTTCTAAAGCTCTTTGGGAACCGCTTGCTTGGCCCCTCAGACCTGGGGGCTGCGGGCTTTCCTGCTGCCTTCAGCGTCAAAACCACCCTTTCCCACTACGCACCGCGCCAGGCACAAAAATGGCCATACGGCTGGAGATGGGTCCCCCGCCCAAAGAGCCAGCAGGGAAAACTATGCCTTGTTCTAAAGCTCTTTGGGAACCGCTTGCTTGGCCCCACAGACGTGGGGGCTGCGGGCTTTCCTGCTGCCTTCAGCCTCAAAACCACCCTATGCCACTACGCACCGCGTCAGGCACAAAAATAGCCATACGGCTGGAGATGGGTCCCCCACCCAAAGAGCCAGCAGGGAAAACTATGCCTTGTTCTAAAGCTCTTTGGGAACCGCTTGCGTAGCCCCACAGACCTGGGGGCTGCGGGCTTTCCTGCTGTCTTCAGCCTCAAAGCCACCCTTTCCCACTTGGCGCCCTATCAGGCACAAAAATGGCCTATGGGTGGAGATGGGTCCCATGCCCAAAGAGCCAGCAGGGAAAACTATGCCTTGTTCTAAAGCTCTTTGGGAACCGCTTGCGTAGCCCCACAGACGTGGGGGCTGCGGGCTTTCCTGCTGCCTCCAGCCTCGATACCAGCATTTCCCACTTGGCGCTGCGCCATGCACAAAAATGGCCATACGGCTGGAGATGAGTCCCCCGCCCAAAGAGCCAGCAGGGAAAACTATGCCTTGTTCTAAAGCTCTTTGGGAACCGCTTGCGTAGCCCCACAGACCTGGGGGCTGCGGGCTTTCCTGCTGCCTTTAGCCTCGACACCACCCTTTCCCTCTTGGCGCCGGGCCAGGCACAAAAATGGCCATATGGCTGGAGATGGGTCCCATGCCCAAAGAGCCAGCAGGGAAAACTATGCCTTGTTCTAAAGCTCTTTGGGAACCGCTTGCGTAGCCCCACAGACCTGGGGGCTGCGGGCTTTCCTGCTGCCTTTAGCCTCGACACCACCCTTTCCCTCTTGGCGCCGGGCCAGGCACAAAAATGGCCATATGGCTGGAGATGGGTCCCATGCCCAAAGAGCCAGCAGGGGAAACTATGCCTTGTTCTAAAGGTCTCTGGGAACCGCTTGCGTAGCCCCACAGACCTGGGGGTCCGGGCTTTGCTGCTGCCTTCAGCCTCAAAGCCACCCTTTCCCACTTGGCGCCGCGCCAGGCACAAAAATGGCCATACGGCTGGAGATGGGTCCCCCGCCCAAAGAGCCAGCAGGGAAAACTATGCCTTGTTCTAAAGCTCTTTGGGAACCGCTTGCTTGGCCCCACAGACGTGGGGGCTGCGGGCTTTCCTGCTGCCTTCAGCCTCAAAGCCACCCTATGCCACTACGCACCGCGTCAGGCACAAAAATAGCCATACGGCTGGAGATGGGTCCCCCACCCAAAGAGCCAGCAGGGAAAACTATGCCTTGTTCTAAAGCTCTTTGGGAACCGCTTGCGTAGCCCCACAGACCTGGGGGCTGCAGGCTTTCCTGCTGTCTTTAGCCTCAAAGCCACCCTTTCTCACTTGGCGCCCTATCAGGCACAAAAATGGCCTATGGGTGGAGATGGGTCCCATGCCCAAAGAGCCAGCAGGGAAAACTATGCCTTGTTCTAAAGCTCTTTGGGAACCGCTTGCGTAGCCCCAGAGACCTGGGGGCTGCGGGCTTTCCTGCTGCCTTCAGCCTCGACACCACCTTTTCGCACTTGGCGCCCTATCAGGCACAAAAATGGCCATACGGCTGGAGATGGGTCCCCTGTCAAAAGAGCCAGCAGGGAAAACTATGCCTTGTTCTAAAGCTCTTTGGGAACCGCTTGCGTAGCCCCACAGACCTGGGGGCTGCGGGCTTTCCTGCTGCCTTCAGCCTCAAAGCCACCCTTTCGCACTTGGGGCTTCGCCAGGCACAAAAATGGCCATATGGCTGGAGATGGGTCCCCTGCCAAAAGAGCCAGCAGGGAAAACTATGCCTTGTTCTAAAGCTCTTTGGGAACCGCTTGCTTGGCCCCACAGACGTGGGGGCTGCGGGCTTTCCTGCTGCCTTCAGCCTCAAAGCCACCCTTTCCCACTTGGCGCCGGGCCAGGGACAAAAATGGCCATACGGCTGGAGATGGGTCCCATGCCCAAAGAGCCAGCAGGGAAAACTATGCCTTGTTCTAAAGCTTTTTGGGAACCGCTTGCTTGGCCCCACAGACCTGGGGGCTGCAGGCTTTGCTGCTGCCTTCAGCCTCGACACCACCCTTAACCACTTGGCGCCGCGCCAGGCACAAAAATGGCCATACGGCTGGAGATGGGTCCCCCACCCAAAGAGCCAGCAGGGAAAACTATGCCTTGTTCTAAAGCTCTTTGGGAACCGCTTGCGTAGCCCCTCAGACCTGGGGGCTGCGGGCTTTCCTGCTGCCTTCAGCGTCAAAACCACCCTTTCCCACTACGCACCGCGCCAGGCACAAAAATGGCCATACGGCTGGAGATGGGTCCCCCGCCCAAAGAGCCAGCAGGGAAAACTATGCCTTATTCTAAAGCTCTTTGGGAACGGCTTGCGTAGCCCCACAGACCTTAGGGCTGCAGGCTTTGCTGCTGCCTTCAGCCTCAAAACCACCCTATGCCACTACGCACCGCGTCAGGCACAAAAATAGCCATACGGCTGGAGATGGGTCCCCCACCCAAAGAGCCAGCAGGGAAAACTATGCCTTGTTCTAAAGCTCTTTGGGAACCGCTTGCGTAGCCCCACAGACCTGGGGGCTGCAGGCTTTCCTGCTGTCTTCAGCCTCAAAGCCACCCTTTCCCACTTGGCGCCCTATCAGGCACAAAAATGGCCTATGGGTGGAGATGGGTCCCATGCCCAAAGAGCCAGCAGGGAAAACTATGCCTTGTTCTAAAGCTCTTTGGGAACCGCTTGCGTAGCCCCACAGACCTGGGGGCTGCGGGCTTTCCTGCTGCCTTCAGCCTCGATACCACCATTTCCCACTTGGCGCTGCGCCATGCACAAAAATGGCCATATGGCTGGAGATGGGTCCCCCGCCCAAAGAGCCAGCAGGGAAAACTATGCTTTGTTCTAAAGCTCTTTGGGAACCGCTTGCGTAGCCGCACAGACCTGGGGGCTGCGGGCTTTCCTGCTGCCTTCAGCCTCAAAGCCACCCTTTCCCACTTTGCGCCGCATCAGGCACAAAAATGGATATACGGCTGGAGATGGGTCCCATGCCCAAAGAGCCAGCAGGGAAAACTATGCCTTGTTCTAAAGCTCTTTGGGAACCGCTTGCGTAGTCCCACAGACCTGGGGGCTGCAGGCTTTCCTGCTGCCTTCAGCCTCAAAACCACCCTTTCCCACTACGCAACGCGCCAGGCATAAAAATAGCCATACGACTGGAGATGGGTCCCCCGCCCAAAGAGCCAGCAGGGAAAACTATGCCTTGTTCTAAAGCTCTTTGGGAACCGCTTGCGTAGCCCCACAGACCTTGGGGCTGCGGGCTTTCCTGCTGCCTTCAGCCTCGACAGCACCCTTTCCCACTTGGCGCCGCGCCAGGCACAAAAATGGCCTATGGCTGGAGATGGGTCCCATGCCCTAAGAGCCAGCTGGGAAAACTATGCCTTGTTCTAAAGCTCTTTGGGAACCGCTTGCGTAGCACCACAGACCTGGGGGTTGCGGGCTTTGCTCCTGCCTTCAGCCTCAAAGCCACCCTTTCCCACCTGGCGCCGCGCCAGGCTCAAAAATGGCCATACGGCTGGAGATGGGTCCCCCGACCAGAGAGCCAGCAGGGAAAACTATGCCTTGTTCTAAAGCTCTTTGGGAACCGCTTGCATAGCCCCACAGACCTGGGGGCTGCGGGCTTTCCTGCTGTCTTCAGCCTCAAAGCAACCCTTTCCCACTTGGCGCCCTATCAAGCACAAAAATGGCCATACGGCTGGAGATGGGTCCCATGCCCAAAGAGTCAGCAGGGAAAACTATGCCTTGTTCTAAAGCTCTTTGGGAACCGCTTGCTTGGCCCCACAGACCTGGGGGCTGCGGGCTCTCCTGCTGCCTTCAGCCTCAAAACCACCCTTTCCCACTTGGCCCCCGGCCAGGCACAAAAATGGCCATACGGCTGGAGATGGGTCCCCCGCCCAAAGAGCCAGCAGGGAAAACTATGCCTTGTTCTAAAGCTCTTTGGGAACCGCTTGCGTAGCCCCACAGACCTGGGGGCTGCAGGCTTTGCTGCTGCCTTCAGCCTCAAAACCACCCTTTCCCACTTGGCGCTGCGCCAGGCACAAAAATGGCCATACGGCTGGAGATGGGTCCCCCGCCCAAAGAGCCAGCAGGGAAAACTATGCCTTGTTCTAAAGCTCTTTGGGAGCCGCTTGCGTAGCCCCACAGACCTGGGGGCTGCGGGCTTTCCTGCTGCCTTTAGCCTCGACACAACCCTTTCCCACTTGGCGCCGCGCCAGGCACAAAAATGGCCATACGGCTGGAGATGGATCCCCCTCCCAGAGAGCCAGCAGGGAAAACTATGCCTTGTTCTAAAGCTCTTTGGGAACCGCTTGCGTAGCCCCACAGACCTGGGGGCTGCGGGCTTTCCTGCTGCCTTCAAGCCTCAAAGCCACCCTTTCCACTGGGCGCCGGGCCAGGCACAAAAATGGCCTATGGCTGGAGATGGGTCCCCCGAACAAAGAGCCAGCAGGGAAAACTATGCCTTGTTCTAAAGCTCTTTGGGAACTGCTTGCGTAGCCCCACAGACCTGGGGGCTGCAGGCTTTCCTGCTGCCTTCAGCCTCAAAGCCACCCTTTCCCACTTGGCGCCCTATCAAGCACAAAAATGGACTATGGCTGGAGATGGGTCCCAGGCCCAAAGAGCCAGCAGGGAAAACTATGCCTTGTTCTAAAGCTCTTTGGGAACCGCTTGCTTGGCCCCACAGACGTGGGGGCTGCGGGCTTTCCTGCTGCCTTCAGCCTCGACACCACCCTTTCCCACTTGGCGCCGCGCCAGGCACAAAAATGGCCATACGGCTGGAGATGGGTCCCCCGCCCAAAGAGCCAGCAGGGAAAACTATGCCTTGTTCTAAAGCTCTTTGGGAACCGCTTGCGTAGCCCCACAGACCTGGAGGCTGCGGGCTTTCCTGCTGCCTTCACCCTCAAAACCACCCTTTCCCACTTGGCACTGCTCCAGGCTCAAAAATGGCCATACGGCTGGAGATGGGTCCCCCGCCCAGAGAGCCAGCAGGGAAAACTATGCCTTGTTCTAAAGCTCTTTGGGAACCGCTTGCGTAGCCCCACAGACCTGGGGGCTGCAGGCTTTGCTCCTGCCTTCAGCCTCAAAGCCACCCTTTCCCACCTGGCGCCGCGCCAGGCTCAAAAATGGCCATACGGCTGGAGATGGGTCCCCCGCCCAAAGAGCCAGCAGGGAAAACTATGCCTTGTTCTAAAGCTCTTTGGGAACCGCTTGCGTAGCCCCACAGACCTGGGGGCTGCAGGCTTTCCTGCTGTCTTCAGCCTCGACACCACCCTTTCCCACTTGGCGCCCTATCAGGCACAAAAATGGCCATACGGCTGGAGATGGGTCCCCCGCCCAAAGAGCCAGCAGGGAAAACTATGCCTTGTTCTAAAGCTCTTTGGGAACCGCTTGCGTAGCCCCACAGACCTGGGGGCTGCGGGCTTTGCTGCTGCCTTCAGCCTCAAAGCCACCCTTTCCCACTTGGCGTCGCGCTAGCTACAAAAATGGCCTATGGCTGGAGATGGGTCCCATGTCCAAAGAGCCAGCAGGGAAAACTATGCCTTGTTCTAAAGCTCTCTGGGAACCGCTTGCTTGGCCCCACAGACGTGGGGGCTGCGGGCTTTCCGGCTGCCTTCAGCCTCAAAACCACCCTATGCCACTACGCACCGCGCCAGGCACAAAAATGGCCATACGTCTGGAGATGGGTCCCCCACCCAAAGAGCCAGCAGGGAAAACTATGCCTTGTTCTAAAGCTCTTTGGGAACCGCTTGCGTAGCCTCACAGACCTGGGGGCTGCGGGCTTTCCTGCTGCCTTCAGCCTCGACACCACCCTTTCCCACTTGGCGCCGCGCCAGGCACAAAAATGGCCATACGGCTGGAGATGGGTCCCCCACCCAAAGAGCCAGCAGGGAAAACTATGCCTTGTTCTAAAGCTCTTTGGGAACCGCTTGCGTAGCCCCACAGACCTGGGAGCTGCAGGCTTTCCTGCTGTCTTCAGCCTCAAAGCCACCCTTTCCCACTTGGCGCCCTATCAGGCACAAAAATGGCCTATGGGTGGAGATGGGTCCCATGCCCAAAGAGACAGCAGGGAAAACTATGCCTTGTTCTAAAGCTCTTTGGGAACCGCTTGCTTGGCCCCACAGACGTGGGGGCTGCGGGCTTTCCTGCTGTCTTCAGCCTCGACACCACCCTTTCCCACTTGGCGTCCTATCAGGCACAAAAATGGCCATACGGCTGGAGATGGGTCCCCCGCCCAAAGAGCCAGCAGGGAAAACTATGCCTTGTTCTAAAGCTCTTTGGGAACCGCTTGCGTAGCCCCACAGACCTGGGGGCTGCGGGCTTTCCTGCTGCCTTCAGCCTCAAAGCCACCCTTTCCCACTTGGCGCCGGGCCAGGGACAAAAATGGCCATACGGCTGGAGATGGGTCCCATGCCCAAAGAGCCAGCAGGGAAAACTATGCCTTGTTCTAAAGCTCTTTGGGAACCGCTTGCTTGGCCCCACAGACCTGGGGGCTGCAGGCTTTGCTGCTGCCTTCAACCTCGACACCACCCTTACCCACTTGGCGCCGCGCCAGGCACAAAAATGGCCATACGGCTGGAGATGGGTCCCCCGCCCAAAGAGCCAGCAGGGAAAACTATGCCTTGTTCTAAAGCTCTTTGGGAACCGCTTGCGTAGCCCCACAGACCTGGGGGCTGCGGGCTTTCCTGCTGCCTTCAGCGTCAAAACCACCCTTTCCCACTACGCACCGCGCCAGGCACAAAAATGGCCATACGGCTGGAGATGGGTCCCCCGCCCAAAGAGCCAGCAGGGAAAACTATGCCTTGTTCTAAAGCTCTTTGGGAACCGCTTGCTTGGCCCCACAGACGTGGGGGCTGCGGGCTTTCCTGCTGCCTTCAGCCTCAAAACCACCCTATGCCACTACGCACCGCGTCAGGCACAAAAATAGCCATACGGCTGGAGATGGGTCCCCCACCCAAAGAGCCAGCAGGGAAAACTATGCCTTGTTCTAAAGCTCTTTGGGAACCGCTTGCGTAGCCCCACAGACCTGGGGGCTGCAGGCTTTCCTGCTGTCTTCAGCCTCAAAGCCACCCTTTCCCACTTGGCGCCCTATCAGGCACAAAAATGGCCTATGGGTGGAGATGGGTCCCATGCCCAAAGAGCCAGCAGGGAAAACTATGCCTTGTTCTAAAGCTCTTTGGGAACCGCTTGCGTAGCCCCACAGACGTGGGGGCTGCGGGCTTTCCTGCTGCCTTCAGCCTCGATACCACCATTTCCCACTTGGCGCTGCGCCATGCACAAAAATGGCCATACGGCTGGAGATGAGTCCCCCGCCCAAAGAGCCAGCAGGGAAAACTATGCCTTGTTCTAAAGCTCTTTGGGAACCGCTTGCGTAGCCCCACAGACCTGGGGGCTGCGGGCTTTCCTGCTGCCTTTAGCCTCGACACCACCCTTTCCCTCTTGGCGCCGGGCCAGGCACAAAAATGGCCATATGGCTGGAGATGGGTCCCATGCCCAAAGAGCCAGCAGGGAAAACTATTCCTTGTTCTAAAGCTCTTTGGGAACCGCTTGCGTAGCCCCACAGACCTGGGGGCTGCAGGCTTTCCTGCTGCCTTTAGCCTCGACACCACCCTTTCCCTCTTGGCGCCGGGCCAGGCACAAAAATGGCCATATGGCTGGAGATGGGTCCCATGCCCAAAGAGCCAGCAGGGGAAACTATGCCTTGTTCTAAAGGTCTCTGGGAACCGCTTGCGTAGCCCCACAGACCTGGGGGCTGCGGGCTTTCCTGCTGCCTTCAGCCTCAAAGCCACCCTTTCCCACTTGGCGCCGCGCCAGGCACAAAAATGGCCATACGGCTGGAGATGGGTCCCATGCCCAAAGAGCCAGCAGGGAAAACTATGCCTTGTTCTAAAGCTCTTTGGGAACCGCTTGCTTGGCCCCACAGACCTGGGGGCTGCAGGCTTTCCTGCTGCCTTCAGCCTCGACACCACCCTTACCCACTTGGCGCCGCGCCAGGCACAAAAATGGCCATACGGCTGGAGATGGGTCCCCCGCCCAAAGAGCCAGCAGGGAAAACTATGCCTTGTTCTAAAGCTCTTTGGGAACCGCTTGCGTAGCCCCTCAGACCTGGGGGCTGCGGGCTTTCCTGCTGCCTTCAGCGTCAAAACCACCCTTTCCCACTACGCACCGCGCCAGGCACAAAAATGGCCATACGGCTGGAGATGGGTCCCCCGCCCAAAGAGCCAGCAGGGAAAACTATGCCTTGTTCTAAAGCTCTTTGGGAACCGCTTGCTTGGCCCCACAGACATGGGGGCTGCGGGCTCTCCTGCTGCCTTCAGCCTCAAAACCACCCTATGCCACTACGCACCGCGTCAGGCACAAAAATAGCCATACGGCTGGAGATGGGTCCCCCACCCAAAGAGCCAGCAGGGAAAACTATGCCTTGTTCTAAAGCTCTTTGGGAACCGTTTGCGTAGCCCCACAGACCTGGGGGCTGCAGGCTTTCCTGCTGTCTTTAGCCTCAAAGCCACCCTTTCCCACTTGGCGCCCTATCAGGCACAAAAATGGCCTATGGGTGGAGATGGGTCCCATGCCCAAAGAGCCAGCAGGGAAAACTATGCCTTGTTCTAAAGCTCTTTGGGAACCGCTTGCGTAGCCCCACAGACGTGGGGGCTGCGGGCTTTCCTGCTGCCTTCAGCCTCGATACCACCATTTCCCACTTGGCGCTGCGCCATGCACAAAAATGGCCATATGGCTGGAGATGGGTCCCCCGCCCAAAGAGCCAGCAGGGAAAACTATGCCTTGTTCTAAAGCTCTTTGGGAACCGCTTGCGTAGCCCCACAGACCTGGGGGCTGCGGGCTTTCCTGCTGCCTTTAGCCTCGACACCACCCTTTCCCTCTTGGCGCCGCGCCAGGCACAAAAATGGCCTATGGCTGGAGATGGGTCCCATGCCCAAAGAGCCAGCAGGGAAAACTATGCCTTGTTCTAAAGCTCTTTGGGAACCGCTTGCGTAGCCGCACAGACCTGGGGGCTGCGGGCTTTCCTGCTGCCTTCAGCCTCAAAGCCACCCTTTCCCACTTTGCGCCGCATCAGGCACAAAAATGGATATACGGCTGGAGATGGGTCCCCCGCCCAAAGAGCCAGCAGGGAAAACTATGCCTTGTTCTAAAGCTCTTTGGGAACCGCTTGCGTAGTCCCACAGACCTGGGGGCTGCAGGCTTTCCTGCTGCCTTCAGCCTCAAAACCACCCTTTCCCACTACGCAACGCGCCAGGCATAAAAATAGCCATACGACTGGAGATGGGTCCCCCGCCCAAAGAGCCAGCAGGGAAAACTATGCCTTGTTCTAAAGCTCTTTGGGAACCGCTTGCGTAGCCCCACAGACCTTGGGGCTGCGGGCTTTCCTGCTGCCTTCAGCCTCGACAGCACCCTTTCCCACTTGGCGCCGCGCCAGGCACAAAAATGGCCTATGGCTGGAGATGGGTCCCATGCCCTAAGAGCCAGCTGGGAAAACTATGCCTTGTTCTAAAGCTCTTTGGGAACCGCTTGCGTAGCACCACAGACCTGGGGGTTGCGGGCTTTGCTCCTGCCTTCAGCCTCAAAGCCACCCTTTCCCACCTGGCGCCGCGCCAGGCTCAAAAATGGCCATACGGCTGGAGATGGGTCCCCCGCCCAGAGAGCCAGCAGGGAAAACTATGCCTTGTTCTAAAGCTCTTTGGGAACCGCTTGCATAGCCCCACAGACCTGGGGGCTGCGGGCTTTCCTGCTGTCTTCAGCCTCAAAGCAACCCTTTCCCACTTGGCGCCCTATCAAGCACAAAAATGGCCTATGGCTGGAGATGGGTCCCATGCCCAAAGAGTCAGCAGGGAAAACTATGCCTTGTTCTAAAGCTCTTTGGGAACCGCTTGCTTGGCCCCACAGACCTGGGGGCTGCGGGCTTTCCTGCTGCCTTCAGCCTCAAAACCACCCTTTCCCACTTGGCGCTGCGCCAGGCACAAAAATGGCCATACGGCTGGAGATGGGTCCCCCGCCCAAAGAGCCAGCAGGGAAAATTATGCCTTGTTCTAAAGCTCTTTGGGAACCGCTTGCGTAGCCCCACAGACCTGGGGGCTGCGGGCTTTCCTGCTGCCTTTAGCCTCGACACAACCCTTTCCCACTTGGCGCCGCGCCAGGCACAAAAATGGCCATACGGCTGGAGATGGGTCCCCCTCCCAGAGAGCCAGCAGGGAAAACTATGCCTTGTTCTAAAGCTCTTTGGGAACCGCTTGCGTAGCCCCACAGACCTGGGGGCTGCGGGCTTTCCTGCTGCCTTCAAGCCTCAAAGCCACCCTTTCCACTGGGCGCCGGGCCAGGCACAAAAATGGCCTATGCCTGGAGATGGGTCCCCCGAACAAAGAGCCAGCAGGGAAAACTATGCCTTGTTCTAAAGCTCTTTGGGAACTGCTTGCGTAGCCCCACAGACCTGGGGGCTGCAGGCTTTCCTGCTGCCTTCAGCCTCAAAGCCACCCTTTCCCACTTGGCGCCCTATCAAGCACAAAAATGGCCTATGGCTGGAGATGGGTCCCAGGCCCAAAGAGCCAGCAGGGAAAACTATGCCTTGTTCTAAAGCTCTTTGGGAACCGCTTGCTTGGCCCCACAGACGTGGGGGCTGCGGGCTTTCCTGCTGCCTTCAGCCTCGACACCACCCTTTCCCACTTGGCGCCGCGCCAGGCACGAAAATGGCCATACGGCTGGAGATGGGTCCCCCGCCCAAAGAGCCAGCAGGGAAAACTATGCCTTGTTCTAAAGCTCTTTGGGAACCGCTTGCGTAGCCCCACAGACCTGGGGGCTGCGGGCTTTCCTGCTACCTTCACCCTCAAAACCACCCTTTCCCACTTGGCACTGCTCCAGGCTCAAAAATGGCCATACGGCTGCAGATGGGTCCCCCGCCCAGAGAGCCAGCAGGGAAAACTATGCCTTGTTCTAAAGCTCTTTGGGAACCGCTTGCGTAGCCCCACAGACCTGGGGGCTGCGGGCTTTCCTGCTGCCTTTAGCCTCGACACCACCCTTTCCCTCTTGGCGCCGCGCCAGGCACAAAAATGGCCGTACGGCTGGAGATGGGTCCCCCGCCCAAAGAGCGAGCAGGGAAAACTATGCCTTGTTCTAAAGCTCTTTGGGAACCGCTTGCGTAGCCCCAAAGACCTGGGGGCTGCGGGCTTTCCTGCTGCCTTCAGCCTCGACACCACCCTTTCCCACTTGGCGCCGCGCCAGGCTCAAAAATGGCCATACGGCTGGAGATGGGTCCCCCGCCCTAAGAGCCAGCAGGGAAAACTATGCCTTGTTCTAAAGCTCTTTGGGAACCGCTTGCGTAGCCCCACAGACCTGGGGGCTGCAGGCTTTGCTCCTGCCTTCACCCTCAAAGCCACCCTTTCCCACCTGGCGCCGCGCCAGGCTCAAAAATGGCCATACGGCTGGAGATGGGTCCCCCGCCCAAAGAGCCAGCAGGGAAAACTATGCCTTGTTCTAAAGCTCTTTGGGAACCGCTTGCGTAGCCCCACAGACCTGGGGGCTGCAGGCTTTCCTGCTGTCTTCAGCCTCGACACCACCCTTTCCCACTTGGCGCCCTATCAGGCACAAAAATGGCCATACGGCTGGAGATGGGTCCCCCGCCCAAAGAGCCAGCAGGGAAAACTATGCCTTGTTCTAAAGCTCTTTGGGAACCGCTTGCGTAGCCCCACAGACCTGGGGGCTGCGGGCTTTGCTGCTGCCTTCAGCCTCAAAGCCACCCTTTCCCACTTGGCGCCGCGCCAGGCACAAAAATGGCCTATGGCTGGAGATGGGTCCCATGCCCAAAGAGCCAGCAGGGAAAACTATGCCTTGTTCTAAAGCTCTTTGGGAACCGCTTGCTTGGCCCCACAGACCTGGGGGCTGCGGGCTTTCCTGCTGCCTTCAGCCTCAAAACCACCCTTTCCCACTACGCACCGCGCCAGGCACAAAAATGGCCATATGGCTGGAGATGGGTCCCCCGCCCAAAGAGCCAGCAGGGAAAACTATGCCTTGTTCTAAAGCTCTCTGGGAACCGCTTGCTTGGGCCCACAGACGTGGGGGCTGCGGGCTTTCCTGCTGCCTTCAGCCTCAAAACCACCCTATGCCACTACGCACCGCGCCAGGCACAAAAATAGCCATACGTCTGGAGATGGGTCCCCCGAACAAAGAGCCAGCAGGGAAAACTATGCCTTGTTCTAAAGCTCTTTGGGAACCGCTTGCGTAGCCCCACAGACCTGGGGGCTGCGGGCTTTCCTGCTGCCTTCAGCCTCGACACCACCCTTTCCCACTTGGCGCCGCGCCAGGCACAAAAATGGCCATACGGCTGGAGATGGGTCCCCCGCCCAAAGAGCCAGCAGGGAAAACTATGCCTTGTTCTAAAGCTCTTTGTGAACCGCTTGCATAGCCCCACAGACCTGGGAGCTGCAGGCTTTCCTGCTGCCTTCAGCCTCAAAGCCACCCTTTCCCACTTGGCGCCCTATCAGGCACAAAAATGGCCTATGGGTGGAGATGGGTCCCATGCCCAAAGAGCCAGCAGGGAAAACTCTGCCTTGTTCTAAAGCTCTTTGGGAACCGCTTGCTTGGCCCCACAGACGTGGGGGCTGCGGGCTTTCCTGCTGCCTTCAGCCTCAAAGCCACCCTTTCACACTTGGCGCCGCGCCAGGCACAAAAATGGCCATACGGCTGGAGATGGGTCCCATGCCCAAAGAGCCAGCAGGGAAAACTATGCCTTGTTCTAAAGCTCTTTGGGAACCGCTTGCATAGCCCCACAGACCTGGGGGCTGCAGACTTTCCTGCTGCCTTCAGCCTCGACACCACCCTTTCCCACTTGGCGCCGCGCCAGGCACAAAAATGGCCATACGGCTGGAGATGGGTCCCACGCCCAAGGAGTCAGCAGGGAAAACTATGCCTTGTTCTAAAGCTCTTTGGGAACCGCTTGCGTAGCCCCACAGACGTGGGGGCTGCGGGCTTTCCTGCTGCCTTCAGACTCAAAGCCACGCTTTCCAACTTGGCGCCGCGCCAGGCACAAAAATGGCCATATGGCTGGAGATGGGTCCCCCGCCCAAAGAGCCTGCAGGGAAAGCTTTGTCTACAGTCAGTCAAGGTCGACGTACTCAACACTGATAAGAAAGATCACATGTGTTCTTGTGCTGAGGGATATCAAGTGGAAATCCTTCTCGCGGAGTGATCAAGCGATTTAAACTTTTCATCATAATCCAAAGTCTAACATGCAAAACAATTGTCTAAGCAAAGCACAATACAGTGAGTATTAGTAAAACAACAACAGAGTGAAGCATCTTGTTATAAAGTCCTGTAACTGTCGGTGACCATCCAAAAAGAGGATCTCCCCATCTATGTCCTTCGCCTCTCTTCACTCTTTCCAACGCTTTGTGTATTTCTTCAACCTGATGATGGACGGTAATCAAAGTTGTCTGTCTATTTTCTTGGGCCTCTTTCAAGAGTCGCTTCAATTCATTGTGTTTTAGCAGCTTCTTCACCAGGGAGAGATTCATTCCGATAGGGGTAGGCAACAATCTCGAATCAACGTATAATTAGGTTGTAGCAATTGAAAAGACGTAACAGGAGCTTAATAATTGAAGTCGCATCCCGTAACTTTGTGTTAGTAAAGTTCAAACACAAAGATTTGAGTGATTACTATGTCATCTCTGAATACAAGACTACAGGGAGACCTCATGCTAACGCACCCTTTCCCAATATAGTCAAGCACAGTCTCTGGGGTTTCATCGGGATGTGTCTCAAAGTGACAAACATTCTGGTTGGTGTCAAGACAAAGGTCTTGTGCTTTGAGAGTATTACTCTCACAAAAGAATCCTTGTTGGTCTCGTGAAACGCATGCGTCAACATCAGCAGTTTGCCATTTAGTCTCATTTTGTCGTGCCCAACCTCTGTGCTGTGTTGGATAGAGTAGAGCTCCTTGGTGATTCAACCCCAGTGCGATGATTGGGTATGTGGTGTATACGGAGGCATTGCGTATCGTTAAGACAAAAGCTGTGGCTTTGCTCTCAGTGGGATCGTAGGTGAAATTAACCAGATACCACCTGGACTGAAATTTTTTCTCAAATTCAATTGCGTTATCCCATATTACTTTTCGAATTTCGGTGGGCAAGGTGCCTTCTTTACCTTCCCTTATGATTGCGGCTGTCATAGATTGCATCCACAATTGGGCTTGGATACAACTAAGAGCCAAGGAAACATTGGTTTGAGTTGTACCAAGTGCATCTGTGATCAGCTGATGGTCTTTTTCACCCGTTTCTTCCCATTGAGGCAATATATTCGATAAAAGCCGTTGGTGGTTTCCCAATGCTAATAGAGAGGACTGTAGGGGATGTCTTAATTTGTCCAGATCAGTAGCGGTTGTGACTAGTTTGTTGGCAAGTATCTCAGCATCTATACTATTCAAGACTCCCAGGCCTGTTCCTAAGATACCAGTCGCATCCCTCTTCCGTCCGTGTGAAGTGGCAAGAGTTCGTTTGCGTAACCATGCTGACCATTCTGCATAAGATGTACTCAGGAATGGTGAGCAGGTGGGTTTGATCGCAGAGATTTTAATCTGCATTGACAATTCTGCTCGTTTGAGGGAATATGTGGGATTAAACAGTACCTGTTGTTGACCTGTGTGTGTTTAATAACGTAAGGGCCAATGTTGAAAATGTAAGGAGTTAGTCTAATGGAGGGCTTAGAAAAGAGAGAGGTGGTTTTTTTTTTTTTCTCTTAGAAGAGAGAGCCTTTGAGAGTTTGTGGGGTGTAGGTTCTGGATTCATTTCAGCAAGTTCAGGTGTATTTGAGTCAATCATAAATTCAAATAACAATTCTGTGCCCTTGTAGCCCCAAATACAGTACACTACTGTAGGTTTGATGAAAGTGAAATTGTGCCAGCAATCTGAATTTGGCTCCATAATTTTGTAACAATCAGTGTTGTATTTGTCCGCTTTGGTAGAGTCTACATAGATGGTTTTAATTACAGTTGGCCTGTGGTGATTAGACCCGTTGATAAATCGGCAACCAATGTGTGTTCTTGTGGAATAATTACTAAATTGGCCAAGAATACAAAAATACAGCATTGTTCACACATTAAGGAAAGTCATAAAATCAAGAGGCTTCTGAGGTAGAATACAGCCGCAGCTAGCACACGAAGAATGCAACAGCTGTGATTCCCTGTACAAGGTTGTTTGCGAAACTACACGAGGGATGGAACGGAACGCGCTTGTTCCGTGGCCTTCCCTTGTGACGAATAGCAGATATGGGGACGAGATGGTACTACGGAACTGATAAGCGGCTTACACGCCACCCGAGCCAACATTTCGTCAAATGTTGATGAAATGCTGTCCTTTTGTGCGAACTTTGCTCACCACAATGTACCAAAACACACCTCCATCCCGGAGGCTATCCGCCCCCGAGGTGTGAACACTCCTCCTTGAGTACATTAATCATAATAAAAGTACATATGACTAAAGTCACTCAAACTCCACTTTGAAGTTAAAAAAATAATATAAAAATAGCCCAAGAGAGGGGGAATGTCTGGGAAGACACCATCGCGAAGAATCCCACCGCTGTTTTCTGGGATCAGTCGACGGGCTGAGCCTTTCTTCCCCCTCATAAGGACGCCTTTGGGTAAGACTTTGATTACACCGAGTGCTTTCTCGGGGACTCTAGAAATTTCTCTAGAGAATCTCTA